>NC_091370.1:6982783-6987043 GCF_038502225.1 Cherax quadricarinatus | reverse complement strand
CACATATATATATATATATATATATATATATATATATATATATATATATATATATATACATATATATATATATATATATATATATATATATATATATATATATATATATATATATATATATATATATATACATATATATATATATATATATATATATATATATATATATATATATATATATATATATATATATATATATATATATATATATATATACATATATATATATGTGTATATAAATATATATATATATATATATATATATATATATATATATATATATATATATATATATATATTATATATATATATATATATATATATATATATATATATATATATATATATATATATATATATATATATATATATATATATGTATGTATGTATGTATGTATTTTCAATGTTTATTGGGTAGATATTAATTATGGAAAGGATCCAGTACACAAGTCTCAACCAGCCCTCAACATGAGAGAGCATACGTCATCGCTGCTATTTCAGAGCCAACTTATTTATCAGAGATATCATAAACCCAAATATGGTCTAGTGTGATGCTTTTTGAAAGAACACAAAAATCTAATATTTTCTTTTTTTTTATTAATATTGAAAGGAAAAAAATATATCACAGTGTAAGACTTTAATTGATGTATTTTTAATAGATGTGTTTCTAATTTGACAAATTTACAGGAAAAAGGGTTATGTCAGTTGGCAGAATCTAGTGTTTAGCCGTAGACTGGATAACCTCCATAGCCTCCATATCCTCGCCCAAATCCTAAGCCACCGAAACCAAGGCCTCTCAGATACCCAGGTTCAGCTTCTGGCTCGGCGCTCCTCTTTCCTCTCAGTCCGTATCCACCATATCTTCTGCCGAAACCTCCGAAACCTCCGAAACCTCCGAGTCCCCCTAAGCCTCCCAAACCTCCGAGTCCTCCTAAGCCTCCGTGTCCTAGCAGGTAACCAGGCTCAGGATCAGGAGAAGGGAGAGCGCTTGTAGCCACCAAATAGAAGGCAGCCAGAGCAGCAACAAAAACCTGTTGGAGCAAATTAATAGTGTTACCAATTTTCCATATTTTAGCATAGGTCACAAAAAAAAAAAAATTCACTAACATTGGAAATACCAGTATAGAACTTTCGAGCTTAATAGCGATAATAATGCAGATAAAGTGAAATAGGAATTTTTGTCTTATATAGTGAATCATTTGAAGCCTCACTCAGTACCAGTGGAAAAGAACAGACATTCATTGAGAGATATCTAACTGCCTTGGAAACTAATATTTAAGAAACAATAATGTTTTGAATTTTGTAGTGATATATTAATAGTGGCAAAACACAAAATATCTCAGCTGATATGAAGATAGAAAAAGGTTAAGTTCTTATGGCACCAAAACTTATACATTAGTATTATTATTATGAAATATTTTAAATATATGAAACTATCAGAACAAGATTGCTAAACTTACAAAAGACTTCATAATTCTGCTTTATCTGTGTTGACTGTGGTAGGCAGGAAGCAGTGTGTCCTTTTATACAGCTCAGATGATAGCCCCGCCCACAAGTTATCAAGGTTACTACGTCTTGTCGGACGTTTAGAATACTGTTTTCGATTTGTAAATTATTTCAAGTTTTTTTTATTCATAAATTCAGTCTCAGTCTCCCTCTATCTTTATATCTTTTTGTTTCTCTTTTTCTGTCTCCATCCCCTTCCATCTCTGTCTTTCTCTTTCTCGTTCTTTCTTCCAGTGACTCTTTTACTATGCTTGTGTGTGTTTGTCGTGGCGTATAAGTAAAATTGGTCAATTAGCAAGAACTCTCTTAAAATTAAGTCCTATCTAAAATTTTCTGTTGTATGTTTGACGATATATTTTTTATTTGTTATTGCAAAATTTCATAATTTTTTTCCAAAGGATCTTTAAACATATAAATATATGTAGATATATATATATGTCGTGCCGAATAGGCAGAATTTGCGATCTTCGCTTAAATAGCAACGCTCATCTTGCCATATAGGATAAGTGAAAATTTGTGTATGCAATAATTTCGCCAAAATCAATCTAAAAATAACGAAAAAAATATATTTCACCGTGTTTGTTTAGTATTAAATTATCGTGAAAAAATCTAAAATATATTTAGTTGGGTTAGGCTAAAATAAATTGCTCTTCTTATAATAAGGTTAGGTAAGTTTTCAAAGATTCTTTTAGTGAAAAATTAAAAATTTTTACATTAACATTAATGAAAAAAATATATCTTCAAATATATAAGAGAATATTTCAGAGAGGACTAAATTTTAAACGAGTTCTTGCTAATTGACCAGTTTTACATATTCGGCACGACATATATATATATATATATATATATATATATATATATATATATATATATATATATATATATATATATATATATATATATATATATATATATGTATATATACATATATATATATATATATATATATATATATATATATATATATATATATATATATATATATATACATAATCGTGTCAACAAAAATTCACAACCCAGACCTTCCCTCAGAAACTCAAATGAAGTGCTGTGCTTTCTCTCACCGCCTCCCTGCCACAATTTACAATTTAATACATTTAAAATTATTTGCAAAGCCGGGAGATGCTTCTAGACATGACAGAACTGGTGCAGACACGTTTCACTTAAGATTTCTGGAGCCCGGTTTAAATGCCTACGTTACTACGTCTTCTAGGACGTTTAGAACACTGTTCTCGATTCGTAAATAATTTCAAGTTTTTTTTATTCATAAATTCAGTCTCTGTCTCCCTCTATCTTTATATCTTTCTGTTTCTCTTTTTCTGTCTCCATCCCTTTCCATGTCTGTCTTTTTCTCTTTCTCTGTCTTTCTTCCAGTAACTCTTTTACTATGTTTGTGTATGTTTGTCGTGCCGAATAGGTACAATTGGTTAATTAGCAAGAACTCTCTTAAAATTAAGCCCTATCTAAAATTTTCTGTTATACGTTTGATGATATATTTTTTATTTGTTATTGCAAAATTTAATAATTTTGTACCAAAGGATCCTTAAAAAATTTACCTAATCTTATATGTATATGTATATATATATATACATATATATATATATATATATATATATATATATATATATATATATATATATATATATATATATATATATATATATATATATATATATATATATATATATATATATATATATATATATATATATATATATATATGCAAAACAACCACTCTGAAAGAATAGAGAAATTCCAAGCGCTTTCGTGACTACTCACATTATCAATATATCAATATGTATCAATATATATATAAACATATATACATATATATATATATATATATATATATATATATATATATATGTAAATATATATAAATATATATATATATATATATATATATATATATATATATATATATATATATATATATATATATATATATGTATATTTATATATATATACATATATATATATGTTCATATATGTTTATATATAAATACATAAATATATATGTATACATAATCGTGTCAACAAAAACCCACAACCCAGACCTTCCCTCAGAAACTCAAATGCAGTGCTGTGCTTTCTCTCACCGCCTCCCTGCCACAATTCACAATTTAATACATGTAAAATTATGTGCAAAGCCGGGTGATGCTTCTAGGCACGACAGAACTGGTGCAGACATGTTTCACTAAAGATTTCTGGAGCCCGGATTAAATGCGTAGTTATTGTGGCGATGGCAGATGGTGCTGACGTTTATCGTCGTGCTGGAGTAAACAACAGCTGATCCCTTACCCACACCTGCTATTCATGGAAAAGAAACCTACTCATCACGTCGCTGTTTCTCAAACGCTGTAGAGACCTAATAATGGTATTATTATGATTTATACATACGTTAAGTCAGTCTTGGTAGCAGTGTCGTCTCAGTAATAGTGTATGGTGTGTGCACTTGCCCGCTCACCACACGTAAATATTTCTCTAACTACACAGGTGTTCGGATAACAGTTGTCATACATGGTAACGTGTGTGACTGAGTTTGAGTACAGGTCTAACTACGTATAACGGCACAAACATACATAGTAACGTGTGAATTACCTAGGATAATCCAAAGAAGTCAGGCAAAGTGACTTATTTCATTGTCATTGCAGCATAGCTAATTAGCAGTGTTTTTATTAAGCCCTCAAAAATTACCCTCACAAATATGTGTTAACTTCTGTTCTCTTCTATTACTATACAGGGGAAAGTTCA
>NC_091370.1:6975283-6977783 GCF_038502225.1 Cherax quadricarinatus | reverse complement strand
GGGGTCGAAGAGGTATGGGGTAGGTTTAAAAATGTAGTGTTAGAGTGTTCAGCAGAAGTTTGTGGTTACAGGAAAGTGGGTGCAGGAGGGAAGAGGAGCGATTGGTGGAATGATGATGTAAAGAGAGTAGTAAGGGAGAAAAAGTTAGCATATGAGAAGTTTTTACAAAGTAGAAGTGATGCAAGGAGGGAAGAGTATATGGAGAAAAAGAGAGAAGTTAAGAGAGTGGTGAAGCAATGTAAAAAGAGAGCAAATGAGAGAGTGGGTGAGATGTTATCAACAAATTTTGTTGAAAATAAGAAAAAGTTTTGGAGTGAGATTAACAAGTTAAGAAAGCCTAGAGAACAAATGGATTTGTCAGTTAAAAATAGGAAAGGAGAGTTATTAAATGGAGAGTTAGAGGTATTGGGAAGATGGAAGGAATATTTTGAGGAATTGTTAAATGTTGATGAAGATAGGGAAGCTGTGATTTCGTGTATAGGGCAAGGAGGAATAACATCTTGTAGGAGTGAGGAAGAGCCAGTTGTGAGTGTGGGGGAAGTTCGTGAGGCAGTAGGTAAAATGAAAGGGGGTAAGGCAGCCGGGATTGATGGGATAAAGATAGAAATGTTAAAAGCAGGTGGGGATATAGTTTTGGAGTGGTTGGTGCAATTATTTAATAAATGTATGGAAGAGGGTAAGGTACCTAGGGATTGGCAGAGAGCATGCATAGTTCCTTTCTATAAAGGCAAAGGGGATAAAAGAGAGTGCAAAAATTATAGGGGGATAAGTCTGTTGAGTGTACCTGGTAAAGTGTATGGTAGAGTTATAATTGAAAGAATTAAGAGTAAGACGGAGAATAGGATAGCAGATGAACAAGGAGGCTTTAGGAAAGGTAGGGGGTGTGTGGACCAGGTGTTTACAGTGAAACATATAAGTGAACAGTATTTAGATAAGGCTAAAGAGGTCTTTGTGGCATTTATGGATTTGGAAAAGGCGTATGACAGGGTGGATAGGGGGGCAATGTGGCAGATGTTGCAAGTGTATGGTGTAGGAGGTAGGTTACTGAAAGCAGTGAAGAGTTTTTACGAGGATAGTGAGGCTCAAGTTAGAGTATGTAGGAAAGAGGGAAATTTTTTTCCCAGTAAAAGTAGGCCTTAGACAAGGATGTGTGATGTCACCGTGGTTGTTTAATATATTTATAGATGGGGTTGTAAGAGAAGTAAATGCGAGGGTCTTGGCAAGAGGCGTGGAGTTAAAAGATAAAGAATCACACACAAAGTGGGAGTTGTCACAGCTGCTCTTTGCTGATGACACTGTGCTCTTGGGAGATTCTGAAGAGAAGTTGCAGAGATTGGTGGATGAATTTGGTAGGGTGTGCAAAAGAAGAAAATTAAAGGTGAATACAGGAAAGAGTAAGGTTATGAGGATAACAAAAAGATTAGGTGATGAAAGATTGAATATCAGATTGGAGGGAGAGAGTATGGAGGAGGTGAACGTATTCAGATATTTGGGAGTGGACGTGTCAGCGGATGGGTCTATGAAAGATGAGGTGAATCATAGAATTGATGAGGGAAAAAGAGTGAGTGGTGCACTTAGGAGTCTGTGGAGACAAAGAACTTTGTCCTTGGAGGCAAAGAGGGGAATGTATGAGAGTATAGTTTTACCAACGCTCTTATATGGGTGTGAAGCGTGGGTGATGAATGTTGCAGCGAGGAGAAGGCTGGAGGCAGTGGAGATGTCATGTCTGAGGGCAATGTGTGGTGTGAATATAATGCAGAGAATTCGTAGTTTGGAAGTTAGGAGGAGGTGCGGGATTACCAAAACTGTTGTCCAGAGGGCTGAGGAAGGGTTGTTGAGGTGGTTCGGACATGTAGAGAGAATGGAGCGAAACAGAATGACTTCAAGAGTGTATCAGTCTGTAGTGGAAGGAAGGCGGGGTAGGGGTCGGCCTAGGAAGGGTTGGAGGGAGGGGGTAAAGGAGGTTTTGTGTGCGAGGGGCTTGGACTTCCAGCAGGCATGCGTGAGCGTGTTTGATAGGAGTGAATGGAGACAAATGGTTTTTAATACTTGACGTGCTGTTGGAGTGTGAGCAAAGTAACATTTATGAAGGGATTCAGGGAAACCGGCAGGCCGGACTTGAGTCCTGGAGATGGGAAGTACAGTGCCTGCACTCTGAAGGAGGGGTGTTAATGTTGCAGTTTAAAAACTGTAGTGTAAAGCACCCTTCTGGCAAGACAGTGATGGAGTGAATGATGGTGAAAGTTTTTCTTTTTCGGGCCACCCTGCCTTGGTGGGAATCGGCCGGTGTGATAATAAAAAAAAAAAAAAAAAAAAAAAAATATATATATATATATATATATATATATATATATATATATATATATATATATATATATATATATATATATGTATGTATATGCAATGAGATCACAGTAAACAGGTGATTTCAGAATATGCAAAACAACCACTGTGAAAGAATAGAGAAATTCCAAGTGCTTTCATGACTACTCACATCATC
>NC_091370.1:6890283-6972783 GCF_038502225.1 Cherax quadricarinatus | reverse complement strand
TATATATATATATTTATATATATATATATATATATATAGATATATATATGTATATATATATATATATATATATATATATATATATATATATATATATATACATATTTTTTTTATTATCACACTGGCCGATTCCCACCAAGGCAGGGTGGCCCGAAAAAGAAAAACTTTCACCATCATTCACTCCATCACTGTCTTGCCAGAAGGGTGCTTTACACTACAGTTTTTAAACTGCAACATTAACACCCCTCCTTCAGAGTGCATGCACTGTAGTTCCCATCTCCAGGACTCAAGTCCGGCCTGCCGGTTTCCCTGATCCCCTTCATGAATGTTACTTTGCTCACACTCCAACAGCACGTCAAGTATTAAAAACCATTCGTCTCCATTCACTCCTATCAAACACGCTCATGCACACCTGCTGGAAGTCCAAGCCCCTCGCACACAAAACCTCCTTTACCCCCTCCCTCCAACCTTTTCTAGGCCGACCCCTACTCCGCCTTCCTTCCGCTACAGACTGATGCTCTCTTGAAGTCATTCTGTATCGCTCCATTCTCTCTACATGTCCGAACCACCTCAACAACCCTTCCTCAGCCCTCTGGACAACAGTTTTGGTAATCCCGCACCTCCTCCTAACTTCCAGACTACGAATTCTCTGCATTATATTCACACCACACATTGCCCTCAGACATGACATCTCCACTGCCTCCAGCCTTCTCCTCGCTGCAACATTCATCACCCATGCTTCACATCCATATAAGAGCGTTGGTAAAACTATACTCTCATACATTCCCCTCTTTGCCTCCAAGGACAAAGTTCTTTGTCTCCACAGACTCCTAAGTGCACCACTCACCCTTTTCCCCTCATCAATTCTATGATTCACCTCATCTTTCATAGACCCATCCGCTGACACGTCCACTCCCAAATATCTGAATACATTCACCTCCTCCATACTCTCTCCCTCCAATCTAATATCCAATCTTTCATCACCTAATATTTTTGTTATCCTCATAACCTTACTCTTTCCTGTATTCACTCTTAATTTTCTTCTTTTGAACACCCTACCAAATTCATCACCAATCTCTGCAACTTCTCTTCAGAATCTCCCAAGAGCACAGTGTCATCAGCAAAGAGCAACTGTGACAACTCCATCTTTATGTGTGATTCTTTATCTTTTAACTCCACGGCTCTTGTCAAGACCCTCGCATTTACTTCTCTTACAACCCCATCTATAAATATATTAAACAACCACGGTGACATCACACATCCTTGTCTAAGGCCTACTTTTACTGAGAAATAATTTCCCTCTTTCCTATGTACTCTAACTTGAGCCTCACTATCCTTATAAAAACTCTTCACTGCTTTCAGTAACCTACCTCCTACACCATACACCTGCAACATCTGCCACATTGCCCCCCTATCCACCCTGTCATACGCCTTTTCCAAATCCATAAATGCCACAGCCTTATGTAAATACTGTTCACATATATGTTTCACTGTAAACACCTGGTCCACACACCCCCTACCTTTCCTAAAGCCTCCTTGTTCATCTGCTATCCTATTCTCCGTCTTACTCTTAATTCTTTCAATTATAACTCTACCATACACTTTACCAGGTACACTCAACAGACTTATCCCCCTATAATTTTTGCACTCTCTTTTATCCCCTTTGCCTTTATACAAAGGAACTATGCATGCTCTCTGCCAATCCCTAGGTACCTTACCCTCTTCCATACATTTATTAAATAATTGCACCAACCACTCCAAAACTGTATCCCCACCTGCTTTTAACATTTCTATCTTTATCCCATCAATCCCGGCTGCCTTACCCCCTTTCATTTTACCTACTGCCTCACGAACTTCCCCCACACTCACAACTGACTCTTCCTCACTCCTACAAGATGTTATTCCTCCTTGCCCTATACACGAAATCACAGCTTCCCTATCTTCATCAACATTTAACAATTCCTCAAAATATTCCCTCCATCTTCCCAATACCTCTAACTCTCCATTTAATAACTCTCCTCTCCTATTTTTAACTGACAAATCCATTTGTTCTCTAGGCTTCCTTAACTTGTTAATCTCACTCCAAAACTTTTTCTTATTTTCAACAAAATTTGTTGATAACATCTCACCCACTCTCTCATTTGCTCTCTTTTTACATTGCTTCACCACTCTCTTAACCTCTCTCTTTTTCTCCATATACTCTTCCCTCCTTGCATCACTTCTACTTTGTAAAAACTTCTCATATGCTAACTTTTTCTCCCTTACTACTCTCTTTACATCATCATTCCACCAATCGCTCCTCTTCCCTCCTGCACCCACTTTCCTGTAACCACAAACTTCTGCTGAACACTCTAACACTACATTTTTAAACCTACCCCATTCCTCTTCGACCCCATTGCCTATGCTCTCATTAGCCCATCTATCCTCCAATAGCTGTTTATATCTTACCCTAACTGCCTCCTCTTTTAGTTTATAAACCTTCACCTCTCTCTTTCCTGATACTTCTATTCTCCTTGTATCCCATCTACCTTTTACTCTCAGTGTAGCTACAACTAGAAAGTGATCTGATATATCTGTGGCCCCTCTATAAACATGTACATCCTGAAGTCTACTCAACAGTCTTTTATCTACCAATACATAATCCAACAAACTACTGTCATTTCGCCCTACATCATATCGTGTATACTTATTTATCCTCTTTTTCTTAAAATATGTATTACCTATAACTAAACCCCTTTCTATACAAAGTTCAATCAAAGGGCTCCCATTTTCATTTACACCTGGCACCCCAAACTTACCTACCACACCCTCTCTAAAAGTTTCTCCTACTTTAGCATTCAGGTCCCCTACCACAATTACTCTCTCACTTGGTTCAAAGGCTCCTATACATTCACTTAACATCTCCCAAAATCTCTCTCTCTCCTCTGCATTCCTCTCTTCTCCAGGTGCATACACGCTTATTATGACCCACTTCTCGCATCCAACCTTTACTTTAATCCACATAATTCTCGAATTTACACATTCATATTCTCTTTTCTCCTTCCATAACTGATCATTTAACATTACTGCTACCCCTTCCTTTGCTCTAACTCTCTCAGATACTCCAGATTTAATCCCATTTATTTCCCCCCACTGAAACTCTCCTACCCCCTTCAGCTTTGTTTCGCTTAGAGCCAGGACATCCAACTTCTTTTCATTCATAACATCAGCAATCATCTGTTTCTTGTCATCCCCACTACATCCACGCACATTTAAACAACCCAGTTTTATAAAGTTTTTCTTCTTCTCTTTTTTAGTAAATGTATACAGGAGAAGGGGTTACTAGCCCATTGCTCCCGGCATTTTAGTCGCCTCATACGACACGCATGGCTTACGGAGGAAAGATTCTTTTCCACTTCCCCATGGACAATAGAAGAAATAAAAAAGAACAAGAGCTATTTAGAATAAGGAGAAAAACCTAGATGTATGTATATATATATATGCATGTGCGTGTCTGTGAAGTGTGACCAAAGTGTAAGTATGTATATATATATATATAATTATATATATATATATATATATATATATATATATATATATATATATATATATATATATATATATATATATGTATATATATATGTACATATATATATGTATTTATATATATACATATATATATATATATATATGTATATATATATATGTATATATATATATATATATATATATATATATATATATATATATATATATATATATATATATATATATATATATATATATATATACATATATATATGTATGTATATGCAATAAGATCACAGTAAACAGGTGATTTCAGAATATGCAAAACAACCACTGTGAATGAATAGAGAAATTCCAAGTGCTTTCGTGACTACTTACATCATCAAGGAACAATGTGAGTAGTCACAAAAGCACTTGGAATTTCTCTATTCTTTCACAGTGGTTGTTTTGCATAAATAAATATATATACACACACACACATATACATACATGTATATATATATATATATATATATATATATATATATATATATATATATATATATATATATATATATATATATATATATATATATATATATATGTATATACATATATATATATATATATATATATATATATATATATATATATATATATATATATACATATACATACATACATACATATATATATATATATATATATATATATATATATATATATATATATATATATATATATGTATGTATGTATTCACAATGTTTATTTTGTAGATAATAATTATGGAAAGGATCCAGTACACAAGTCTCAACCAGCCCTCAACATGAGAGAGCATACGTCATCGCTGCTATTTCAGAGCCAACTTATTTATCAGAGATATCATAAACCCAAATATGGTCTAGTGTGATGCTTTTTGAAAGAACACAAATATTTAATATTTTCTTTTTTTTATTAATATTGAAAGGAAAAATGTATCACAGTGTAAAACTTTAATTGATGTATTTTTAATAGATGCGTTTCTAATTTGACAAATTTACAGAAAAAAGGGTTATGTCAGTTGACAGAATCTAGTGTTTAGCCGTAGACTGGATAACCTCCATATCCTCCATATCCTCGCCCAAATCTTAAGCCACCGAAACCAAGGCCTCTCAGATATCCAGGTTCAGCTTCTGGCTCGGCGCTCCTCTTTCCTCTCAATCCGTATCCGCCATATCTTCTGCCGAAACCTCCGAAACCTCCTACCCCTTTGAACAGCCGCGCTGAGCCGCTGGAACAGAAAACTAGCTGCCCTGGGATCCCTAGTTACCCTGATGAGTCTTTTTCCCAGCTCCTTAAGGAAATTAGATGCACTCTTTCCCCATGAGCCAAGGGTCTCTGAGCCTATGGGAACAAACATATAATGATGGGCAAGTTCTCCATATTTTCTAGACTTTTGGGACTCCCTAAAGCTGGCAGCTGCCCCTCCTTCCTCCCTGGTGTATTGGAGATAGGTCTCACCCAAGGTAGATGCACATGTATAGTCCCACACCACCTGCTTCCCATCTGTCCAGGCTTGAAGGGTGATACCATCTGGACGCTTCTGGCTGCCATCAGATCTGCATAGTTGGGGTGGCTCCCTTACTGCTGGGCATCCAGCTGTTGTGAGGCTCCTCTTGATAATGTTATTAACCTCCTCATGTCTTGCAATCTTTCCCTCGGATTTACGGCACACAAGACCATGGTACCCGAATCGGTCTGCTGCTTCACTGCCACAAATACACCTGTGTTCGGCGAGAATAGGGGCGGCAAGTCGAAGGGCAACACCGATGCGGATGGTCTGTGGGTCGAGGCGTGTGCCAAGGCTGGAGTTGGGAACAGCCAACAGAAAGTCCCCAGCATGAGGGGCTCTCACTGCCAGCAGGCGGGCTCTATCCTTCCCTGACACACTCTGAAGCATCGTTGAGGCTATATTTTCCACTATTGGACCATCCCAGTGCGATTGTTTGTAGTTGTTGGGGGGAGCAGGTCTGGTTTCTGAGCCCGTTAGATTATCCCAGATCATTGCTCCGTCAATGAATTTTTGGTCCTGAGCTCCAATCTTGTCCCTAAGATGTTCAGGGAGAATCGCTGCTACAAGCTCTCTTAATGCAATACACGAGGACAGAAAAGCAGGTAACGCAATCTGTGATGACTTGCGGACACCAATGCCTCCTAGTCTGACTGGAAGTGTAGCTTGGTTCCACTGCCCGTCTTCTAGAGTAAGGTTAAGTACTTTCGTAAAAATCTGCCTCAGAATACTGTCATATTCGTACAGTATAGGGTTATCATATGAAGGTGCACATCTTAGGAAATATGTCAACCTGGGCAGACTCAAGCACTTTGTGAGAAGGTACAAGGCATCGTGGGTGTCCAGATTGCCTATTCGTTGTTCCATTCTCCTTAACTCTTCCAATTTCTTCCTGAGAATTGTGTCAATGGCATTGCTTCCCAGAGGTGCTCCTAGCAAGACACTATTTGTGGGGGCAATGACTGCTGCTCCTGGTAGTTTTGATCTCACTGCATTTATCACTTGTTGACTGACTGAGATGATTTCACATTTGGATGGATTCAGGATGAGACCCATTTCCTGTCCCCGTGTCATTACCTGTGTAAGGTCATGTAGGAGGGACTCCTTTGTACCTGCTAGTGTGCCATCATCTAGGAACCAGATGTTTAGCTCGCTGGTTAGTCTGACTGTGATTTCCCTAACTGCAATACAGAAGAGAAATGGTGCAAGAGGATCTCCTTGTTGGACACCCTCCGATGATGTGATTTCATGCTCTCCAAAGAGAAGCATTGATTCCTTGCTATACCCAGCTGAAACAAAAGGGAAGAGACCAGGGAAATGTTCTTGTACTGCTGCTAATACCACGTCTCTTTTCAGGAGATTGAACGCATTCTTGAAATCTAATTTTACCACTGCATTGTCCTCAGGCAGGTTGTTGATATATGCCCTTGTTGCATGAACCGCTGCTTCACTTCCTTGAGAGACCCCAAAGCCAATAAATATATACATGTATAAATATATACATGTATATATATATATATATATATATATATATATATATATATATATATATATATATATATATATATATATATACATCTATAAATATATAGATTTATATATATATATATATATATATATATATATATATATATATATATATATATATATTTACAATGTTTATTTTGTAGATATTAAATATGAAAAGGATCCAGTACACAAGACTCAACCAGCCCTCAATATGAGAGAGCATACGTCATCACTGCTATTTCAGAGCCAACTTATTTATCAGAGATATCATAAACCCAAATATGGTCTAGTGTGATGCTTTTTGAAAGAACACAAAAATTTTTGTATTTTCTTTTTTTTATTAATATTGAAAGGAAAAATGTATCAGAGTGTAAAACTTTAATTGATGTATTTTTAATAGATGCGTTTCTATTTGACAAATTTACAGAAAAAATGGTTATGTCAGTTGACAGAATCTAGTGTTTAGCCGTAGACTGGATAACCTCCATAGCCTCCATATCCTCGCCCAAATCTTAAGCCACCGAAACCAAGGCCTCTCAGATATCCAGGTTCAGCTTCTGGCTCGGCGCTCCTCTTTCCTCTCAATCCGTATCCGCCATATCTTCTGCCGAAACCTCCGAAACCTCCGAGTCCCCCTAAGCCTCCCAAACCTCCGAGTCCTCCTAAGCCTCCGTATCCTAGCAGGTAACCAGGCTCAGGATCAGGAGAAGGGAGAGCGCTTGTAGCCACCAAATAGAAGGCAGCCAGAGCAGCAATAATAACCTGTTGGAGCAAATTAATAGTGTTACAAATTTTCCAGATTTTAGTATAGGTCACAAAAAATAAAAATTTTCACTAACATTGGAAATACCAGTATAGTATTTTCGAGTTTAATTGCGATAATAATGCAGATAAAGTGAAATAGGAATTTTTGTCTTATATAGTGAATCATTTGAAGCCTTACTCAGTACCAGTGGAAAAGAACAGACATTCATTGAGAGATATCTAAGTGCCCTGGAAACTAATATTTAAGAAACAATAATGTTTTGAATTTTGTAGTGATATATTAATAGCGGCAAAGCACAAAATATCTCAGCTGACATGAAGATAGAAAAATGTTAAGTGTTTATGGCACCAAAACTTACATATTAGTATTATATTTATGAAATATTTTAAATATATGAAACTAGCAGAACAAGATTGCTAAACTTACAAAAGACTTCATAATTCTGCTTTATCTGTGTCGACTGTGGTAGGCTGGAAGCAGTGTGCCCTTTTATACAGCTCAGATGATAGCCCCGCCCACCAGTTATCAAGGCTACTACATCTTGTAGGACGTTTAGAATACTGTTCTCGATTCGTAATTAATTTCAAGTTTTTTTTATTCATAAATTCAGTCTCTGTCTCCCTCTATCTTTATATCATTTTGTTTCTCTTTTTCTGTCTCCATCCCTTTCCATCTCTGTCTTTCTTCCAGTGACTCTTTTACTATGTTTGTGTGTGTTTGTCGTGCCGTATAGGTAAAATTGGTCAATTAGCAAGAACTCTCTTAAAATTAAGTCCTATCTAAAATTTTCTGTTGTATGTTTGACGATATATTTTTTATTTGTTATTGCAAAATTTCATAATTTTTTACCAAAGGATCTTCAAATATATATATATAAATATATATATATATATATATATATATATATATATATATATATATATATATATATATATATATATATATATATATATATAGATATATATATATATGTAGATATATATATGTCGTGCCGAATAGGCAGAATTTGCGATCTTCGCTTAAATAGCAACGCTCATCTTGCCATATTGGACAAGTGAAAATTTGTGTATGCAATAATTTCGCCAAAATCAATCTAAAACTAACGAAAAAAAAATATTTCACTGTGTTTGTTTAGTATTAAATTATTGTAAAAAATCTAAAATATATTTAGTTGGGTTAGGCTAAAATAAATTGCTCTTGTTATAATAAGGTTAGGTTACTTTTCTAAGATTCTTTTAGTGAAAAATTAAAAATTTTTACATTAACATTAATGAAAAAAATATATCTTCAAATATATAAGAGAAAATTTCAGAGAGGACTTAATTTTAAACGAGTTCATGCTAATTGACCAGTTTTACATATTCGGCACGACATATATATATATATATATATATATATATATATATAGATATATATATATATATATATATATATATATATATATATATATATATATATATATATATATATATATATATATATATATATATATATATATATATACATATATATGTATATATACATATATATTATATATATATATATATATATATATATATATATATATATATATATATATATATATATATATATATATATATATATATATATATATGCATATATATATATATATATATATATATATATATATATATATATATATATATATATATATATATATATATACATATATATATATATATGCAAAACAACCACTCTGAAAGAATAAGAAATTCCAAGCGCTTTCGTGACTACTCACATTATCAAGGAACTATGAAAGTAAAGCATCCAAGGAAGCTATATAAGGGGTCTGGCCGGCAACTCACTATCAGATCCCACAACGGTTTAAACACCTGACGCGCGCCGACCCAACTTGGATAGGTCCTTGGCACAACTCACCTCACAAACTATTCTACAAAAGAAATAAGAAATTTTAAAGATTATTTGTCCAGTGTGTTATTAAATTCTTCCCAAATTCTATTAATTATAAATGGATCTAATTTATATAAACCAAAGGAAATATTCATATTATTGTCAAAACTGCTTTTTATGAAAGAAGATTCAATTATATTCCTGTCGACCATGGACTTGCTTGATACTACTTTCTCAACTTTTTGAAAATCAATTGGATGGTTAAAATCTCTTACATGAATAAATAGAGCATTGGAATCTTGTCCAGTTCTAATGCTATATTTATGTTGTTTTAATCTTAGTTCGAGATTTTTACCTGTTTGACCATAATAAACTTTATCGCAAATTTTACAAGGAATCTTATAGACACATCCATCAGCATTTTGGGGGGAATTCTTTATCAAAAGTTTTTTTACTGTATGAAGATTTTTGAATACAACTTTAATACTAAAAGTCTTAAGAAGAAAAGGCATATCAACCAAGTTTTCGTGGTAAGGGAGAACCAACATATTTTTAGTTGAATAAGGCTGGTTGCCCCTTTTTGGATTATAAAAAGTGCTTCTAGCAACTTGAAAAGATTTATCAATTACATTTCTTGGGTATGTTAAATCATTACCTATTTCATAAATTTTCGATATTTCCTCATCTGTGAACTCAAGACTACAAATTCGTAAAGCTCTCAAAAACATTGATGAGAAAACAGACAGTTTGACTCTATCTTGATGCGAGGAATAATAGTGGACATAGGAACAGTTATTTGTAGGTTTTCTGTAAATTTTAAATTTGAATTCATTAATACCCTTAATAATTAAAACATCTAGAAAAGGCAATGAGTTATTTTCTTCAAACTCAACAGTAAAGTTTATAGAATGGGCTAAGCTATTTAATTTTCCAAGAAAATGGTGTATATCTACATTTTTGGGCATAAGACACAAAATATCATCAACATATCTGAACCATTTAGCTCTATTAGGGAGGATTTTGTTAAGCAACCTTGTTTCAAAATATTCCATGTATAGGTTACTAAGAACATTTGAAAGAGGATTTCCCATTGCCATACCAAACTTCTGAGTGTAAAACTTATCATTAAATACAAATTTTGCATCAACAATGCAAAGTTTAATAAGTTTAATGATAGTAGGAACTGGCAATGGTAAATCATAGTTAACGAGTTCTTCAGATAAGAAACTTAATAAATCATCAACAGGAACTTTCGTAAACAAGGAAGTAACATCAAAACTAACCATGTTAAAATCATTTAAGTCAGTCAAGGAGCTTAATTTATCAACCAAGTCTATGTTGTTTTTAACATTAAAGTTAGAAATTTTGCCAACAATAGGGCTCAAAATATCAACAAGCCATTTGGATAATTTGAGAAATTTTCTGATTTATCCTCTGATGAAATTAATATTAGTAAAGGAATGGTATATAGCTCTATGTTAAAACCAAACATTCCCAATTGCCCTCAAAGATTCTTTAAGTCTTATGATACACTTAATAACAATAAAAATTTGCGCCTTACTAAAGCAGACAAAATAAATGCAATAGTAATTATGAAAGAAAATGATTACCAAGAAAAAATGAATAATCTCTTAGATGATACTGAAACCTATTCTAAACTTAGGAAAAATCCCCTAGAAACCGTTAACAGTAATTTCAATAAAACAATAAAACTTCTACTGAAAGGCAAAGATGAATTAGTCAAACAATTTACTTCCACTAATCCATCTTTACCTTACATGTATGGACTAATAAAAACACACAAACCAGGGAATCCAGTCAGACCAATTATTAGCTCCATAGGGTCAGTTTCATATAAATTATCCAAATGGCTTGTTGATATTTTGAGCCCTATTGTTGGCAAAATATCTAACTTTAATGTTAAAAACAACATAGACTTGGTTGATAAATTAAGCTCCTTGACTGACTTAAATGATTTTAACATGGTTAGTTTTGATGTTACTTCCTTGTTTACGAAAGTTCCTGTTGATGATTTATTAAGTTTCTTATCTGAAGAACTCGTTAACTATGATTTACCATTGCCAGTTCCTACTATCATTAAACTTATTAAACTTTGCATTGTTGATGCAAAATTTGTATTTAATGATAAGTTTTACACTCAGAAGTTTGGTATGGCAATGGGAAATCCTCTTTCACCTGTTCTTAGTAACCTATACATGGAATTTTTTGAAACAAGGTTGCTTAACACAATCCTCCCTAATAGAGCTAAATGGTTCAGATATGTTGTTGATATTTTGTGTCTTATGCCCAAAAATGTAGATATACACCATTTTCTTGGAAAATTAAATAGCTTAGCCCGTTCTATAAACTTTACTGTTGAGTTTGAAGAAAATAACTCATTGCCTTTTCTAGATGTTTTAATTATTAAGGGTATTAATGAATTCAAATTTAAAATTTACAGAAAACCTACAAATAACTGTTCCTATGTCCACTATTATTCCTCGCATCAAGATAGAGTCAAACTGTCTGTTTTCTCATCAATGTTTTTGAGAGCATTACGAATTTGTAGTCCTGAGTTCATAGATGAGGAAATATCTAAAATTTATGAAATAGGTAATGATTTAAAATACCCAAGAAATGCAATTGATAAATCTTTTAAAGTTGCTAGAAACACATTTTATAATCCAAAAAGGGGCAACCAGCCTTATTCAACTAAAAATATGTTGGTTCTCCCTTACCATGAAAACTTGGTTGATATGCCTTCTCTTCTTAAGACGTTTAATATTAAAGTTGTATTCAAAAATCTTGATACAGTAAAAAAACTTTTGATAAAGAATTCCCCCCAAAATGCTGATGGATGTGTCTATAAGATTCCTTGTAAAATTTGCAATAAAGTTTATTACGGTCAAACTGGTAAAAATCTCGAACTAAGATTAAAACAACATAAATATAGCATTAGAACTGGACAAGATTCCAATGCTCTATTTATTCATGTAAGAGATTTTAACCATCCAATTGATTTTCAAAAAGTTGAGAAAGTAGTATCAAGCAAGTCCATGGTCGACAGGAATATAATTGAAACTTGTTTCATAAAAAGCAGTTTTGACAATAATATGAATATTTCCTTTGGTTTATATAAATTAGATCCATTTATAATTAATAGAATTTGGGAAGAATTTAAAAATACACTGGAGAAATAATTTTTAAATTTTCTTGGGTAGAATAGCTTGGGGGTGAGTTGTGCAAAGGACCTATCCAAGTTGGCTCGCCGCGCGTCACGTGTTTAACCGTTGTGGGATCTGATAGTGAGGTGCTGGCCGGACCCCTTATATAGCTTCCTTGGATGCTTCACTTTCATAGTTCCTTGATAATGTGAGTAGTCACGAAAGCGCTTGGAATTTCTCTATTTTTTCAGAGTGGTTGTTTTGCATATATATATATATATATATATATATATATATATATATATATATATATATATATATATATATATATATATATATATATATATATATATATATATATATATATATATATATATATATATATATATATATATATATATATATATATATATATTTATATATAAATACATAAATATATATGTATACATAATCGTGTCAACAAAAACCCACAACCCAGACCTTCCCTCAGAAACTCGAATGAAGTGCTGTGCTTTCTCTCACCGCCTCCCTGCCACAATTCACAATTTAATACATGTAAAATTATGTGCAAAGCCGGGTGATGCTTCTAGGGACGACAGAACTGGAGCAGACATGTTTCACTTAAGATTTCTGGAGCCCGGATTAAATGCCTATTTATTGTGGCGATGGCAGATGGTGCTGACGTTTATCGTCTTGCTGGAGTAAACAACAGCTGATCCCTTACCCACACCTGCTATTCATGGAAAAGAAACCTACTCATCTCGTCGCTGTTTCTCAGACGCTGTAGAGACCTAATAATGGTATTATTTTGATGTATACATACGTTAAGTCAGTCTTGGCAGCAGTGTCGTCTCAGTAATAGTGTATGGTGTGTGCACTTGCCCGCTCACCACACGTAAATATTTCTCTAACTACACAGGTGTTCGTGATAACAGTTGTCATACATGGTAACGTGTGTGACTGAGTTTGAGTACAGGTCTAACTATGTATAACGGCACAAACATACATAGTAACGTGTGAATTACCTAGGATAATCCAAAGAAGTCAGGCAAAGTGACTTATTTCATTGTCATTGCAGCATAGCTAATTAGCAGTGTTTTTATTAAGCACTCATAAATTACCCTCACAAACATGTGTTAACTTTTGTTCTCTTCTATTAATATACAGGGGAAAGTTCATATTACATGTTTACAATCCTTGCTGTTAAGTAACCCATATTGCATGTAAGCTCCTGACTTTTTTATACAGTTCTAATTTGTCTTATTCTTTGCAAACCTTTTGTATTTGAGAATATTCCATTGAATTTTACCCACTGATTCCTCTGTGTACCTGTGTGTGTTATATTTTATTGGCATTGCCTCAAAGGTGCATCTATGCAGTGAGTTATATAATTGTGCTTGTTCTCTGATTAAATTTCTTTTATACAAGTTCATATATGAACCACTTTACTTAATGTCATCTTTGCTGGAACTCGCTTCATACTCATTTTTTTTTCTAAAATGACTTTCATTATAATTTGTGCTTATGTGTAAGAGCTTGTCCTCATTATTCATTGCGATGTGTGCAATGTGATTATTTAAGTGGGGTATCATATTAGGAGGCAGCATCCGAAATAGACTGAAGTGGAAGTCTTCACGGAATTTGAACCACTTCTTTTATTTCTCTGTCTTCATGTTCGTAATTTGTGCTTAGGTGCAAGACTTTGTCTGCATCATCTATTATGTATGCCATATTATTAACACCCATACAGGAATTCTGTGAATATATTTTTAGTGAGGTGTGTATCGTATTAAGTAGTAGCAGCCTGAGTTAACTGAAAGTGTTCATTGAACTTGAACTCTTTTGTGTCATATAATGTATGTTAGAATTCAGACATTAGAGTAAATATTTCCTCTTGCATAAGCTATAAGAGCAATCTAAGCGAGCAATTTTTTGTATTGAGAATGTTACTAAGATATCATGATTGGCAAACATGGCAGCTGTCATAGAGGAAAATGTTTAAGCAGGTGATGCAAATAATAGCTTTCAGATAATTCAGTGTAAAAAGAGCTAAACTGAGAGAGGACTAGAGTGCCGACGTAATCACTTAACTTGTAGGCAAGACACTAAACGTCCTTCGTGCACACAGGGTATAAATATATATATATATATATATATATATATATATATATATATATATATATATATATATATATATATATATATATATATATATATATATATATATATATATATATATATATATATATATATATATATACTCCTACCACCCCCTATATTTATATTCTATGTGAACATTTATTAATAAACAAAATACATTTACAGAAAAAAACATGAACATGAATACAATGGCACAATGTATCAAAGATGATGAATTTCCTCCAGCTCCTCCGAGGCTGGACGTGAACCAAGTATGCAGCAAGCATTTCCCCTCTGGATGGCGACGCTGAGGCGCTGGAACATGAAAGTGGCTGCCCTGGGGTCCCTGGTGGTGTCGATGAGTCTGGAACCCAATTCTTTAAGGAAACGTGTGGCATTTTTTCCCCATGATCCCAAGGTCTCTGATCCCACTGGGACAAATTGATACTGTTGGCTAATGTCCCTGTACTTGCTGATCTTGTACTCCTCCCTGTGGTCAGCAGCTCCTCCCTGTCGCCCCACACTGTGATGGATATAGGTTTCAGCCCGTGTGGACACACAGGTATAGTCCCATGTATATATATATATATATATATATATATATATATATATTCATATATATATATATGTATATATATATATATATATATATATATATATATATATATATATATATATATATATATATATATATATATATATATATATACATATATATATATATATATATATATATATATATATATATATATATATATATATCTATATATATATATATATACTATATATGTATATATATATATATACATATATATATATATATACATATATAGTATATATATATATATATACATATATATATATATATATATATATATATATATATATATATATATATATATATATATATATATATATATATATATATATATATATGTATATATATATATATATATATATATATATATATATATATATATATATATATATATATATATATATATATATATATATATATATATATATATATATATATATATATATATATATATATATATATATATATACCCTGGGTGCACCAAGAACGTTTAGTGTCTTGCCTACAAGTCAAGTGATTGACTTGTAGGCAAGATTGTTTCCCAGTAAAAGTAGGCCTTAGACAAGGGTGTGTGATGTCACCGTGGTTGTTTAATATATTTCTAGATGGAGTTGTAAGACAAGTAAATACAAGGGTCTTGGCAAGAGGCGTCGACATAAAAGATAAAGAATCACACATAAAGTGTGAGTTGTCACAGTTGCTCTTTGCTGATGACACTGTGCTCTTGGGAGATTCTGAAGAGAAGTTGCAGAGGTTGGTGGATGAATTTTGCAGGGTATGCAAAAGAAGAAAATTAAAAGTGAATACAGGAAAGAGTAAGGTTATGAGGATAACGAGAAGATTAGGTGATGAAAGATTGGATATCAGATTGGAGGGAGATAGTATGGAAGAGGTGAATGTATTCAGATATTTGGGAGTGGACGTGTCTGCAGATGGGTCTATGAAAGATGAGGAGAATCATAGAATTGATGAGGGGAAAAGGGTGAGCAGTGCACTTAGGAGTCTGTGGAGACAAAGAACTTTGTCCTAGGAGGCAAAGATGGGAATGTATGAGAGTATAGTTTTAACAACGCTCTTATAAGGGTGTGAAGCATGGGTGATGAATGTTGCAGCGAAGAGAAGGCTGGAGGCAGTGGAGATGTCATATCTGAGGACAATGTGTAGTGTGAATATAATGCAGAGAATTCGTAGTTTGGAAGTTAGGAGGAAGTGCTGGATTACCAAAACTGTTCTCCAGATTGCTGAGGAAGGGTTGTTGAGGTGGTTCGGACATGTAGAGAGATTGGAGCGAAGCAGAATGACTTCAAGAGTGTATCAGTCTGTAGTGGAAGGAAGGCGGGGTAGGGGTCGGCCTAGGAAAGGTTGGAGGGAGGGGTTAAAGGAGGTTTTTGTGTGCGTGTGGCTTGGACTTCCATCAGGCATGCGTGAGCGTGTTTGATAGGAGTGAATGGAGACAAATGGTTTTTAATACTCGACGTGCTGTTGGAGTGTGAGCAAAGTAACATTTATGAAGGGATTCAGGGAAACCGGCAGACCGGACTTGAGTCCTGGAGATGGGAAGTACAGTGCCTGCACTCTGAAGGAGGGGTGTTACAGTTGTAGTTTAAAAACTGTAGTGTAAAACGCCCTTCTGGAAAGTCAGTGATGGAGTGAATGATGGTGAAAGTTTTTCTTTTTCGGGCCACCCAGCCTTGGTGGGAATCGACCAGTGTGTTAATAATAACTAAATATATATATATATATATAAATATATATATATACACATATGTATATATATATATATATATATATATATATATATATATATATATATATATATATATATATATATATATATATATATATATATATATATATATATATATATATATATATATATATATATAATATAAATATATATATATATATATATGTGTATGTATATATGTATATATATATATATATATATATATATATATATATATATATATATATATATATATATATATATATATATATATATATATATATATATGTATATATGTATGCATATATATATATAAATATATATATATATATATATACATATATATATATATATATATATATATATATATATATATATATATATATATATATATATATATATATATATATATGCAATAAGATCACAGTAAACAGGTGATTTCAGAATATGCAAAACAACCACTGTGAAAGAATAAAGAAATTCCAAGTGCTTTCGTGACTACTCACATCATCAAGGAACAATGTGAGTAGTCACAAAAGTGCTTGGAATTTCTCTATTCTTTCACAGTGGTTGTTTTGCATAAATAAATGTATACACACACACACATACATATATATATATATATATATATATATATATATATATATATATATATATATATATATATATATATACAAAAATATATAGATATATGTATATATATATATACATATATATATATATATATATATATATATATATATATATATATATATATATATATATATATATATATATATATATATATATATATATATATATATATATATATATATATAATATATATATATATATATATATATTATATATATATATATATATATATATATATATATATATATTTATATACATATATGTATATATATATATATATATATATATATATATATATATATATATATATATATATATATATATATATATATACATCTAATATGGGGTCCACCTCTGGTGTAAATTGTGGGACCCATAGCCTCGGAGAAGTGGATAAATAGGCTTCAAGGAAGAATATTTGGATTTCTTCCTGAAGCCATTTGAATATTCCACTTCCCCTACCACCCCATCTTTTAAACTATTTTTTTTTTACCAATAGGAATATTTTATTACATAATATGGCACAGAAGATTTAAGAGATACATTGTTGATATAAAGGTGGCATATACGGTACATGTTGTTACGTGTGTATCACCGATTATAAGGCGAAAATCTCATCCAGCTCCTCAGAGCTGGGGCGTGTGCCCAAAATGCAGCATGCATTACCCCTTTGAACAGCCGCGCTGAGCCGCTGGAACAGAAAACTAGCTGCCCTGGGATCCCTAGTTACCCTGATGAGTCTTTTTCCCAGCTCCTTAAGGAAATTAGATGCACTCTTTCCCCATGAGCCAAGGGTCTCTGAGCCTATGGGAACAAACATATAATGATGGGCAAGTTCTCCATATTTTCTAGACTTTTGGGACTCCCTAAAGCTGGCAGCTGCCCCTCCTTCCTCCCTGGTGTATTGGAGATAGGTCTCACCCAAGGTAGATGCACATGTATAGTCCCACACCACCTGCTTCCCATCTGTCCAGGCTTGAAGGGTGATACCATCTGGACGCTTCTGGCTGCCATCAGATCTGCATAGTTGGGGTGGCTCCCTTACTGCTGGGCATCCAGCTGTTGTGAGGCTCCTCTTGATAATGTTATTAACCTCCTCATGTATTGCAATCTTTCCCTCGGATTTACGGCACACAAGACCATGGTACCCGAATCGGTCTGCTGCTTCACTGCCACAAATACACCTGTGTTCGGCGAGAATAGGGGCGGCAAGTCGAAGGGCAACACCGATGCGGATGGTCTGTGGGTCGAGGCGTGTGCCAAGGCTGGAGTTGGGAACAGCCAACAGAAAGTCCCCAGCATGAGGGGCTCTCACTGCCAGCAGGCGGGCTCTATCCTTCCCTGACACACTCTGAAGCATCGTTGAGGCTATATTTTCCACTATTGGACCATCCCAGTGCGATTGTTTGTAGTTGTTGGGGGGAGCAGGTCTGGTTTCTGAGCCCATTAGATTATCCCAGATCATTGCTCCGTCAATGAATTTTTGGTCCTGGGCTCCAATCTTGTCCCTAAGATGTTCAGGGAGAATCGCTGCTACAAGCTCTCTTAATGCAATACACGAGGACAGAAAAGCAGGTAACGCAATCTGTGATGACTTGCGGACACCAATGCCTCCTAGTCTGACTGGAAGTGTAGCTTGGTTCCACTGCCCGTCTTCTAGAGTAAGGTTAAGTACTTTCGTAAAAATCTGCCTCAGAATACTGTCATATTCGTACAGTATAGGGTTATCATATGAAGGTGCACATCTTAGGAAATATGTCAACCTGGGCAGACTCAAGCACTTTGTGAGAAGGTACAAGGCATCGTGGGTGTCCAGATTGCCTATTCGTTGTTCCATTCTCCTTAACTCTTCCAATTTCTTCCTGAGAATTGTGTCAATGGCATTGCTTCCCAGAGGTGCTCCTAGCAAGACACTATTTGTGGGGGCAATGACTGCTGCTCCTGGTAGTTTTGATCTCACTGCATTTATCACTTGTTGACTGACTGAGATGATTTCACATTTGGATGGATTCAGGATGAGACCCATTTCCTGTCCCCGTGTCATTACCTGTGTAAGGTCATGTAGGAGGGACTCCTTTGTACCTGCTAGTGTGCCATCATCTAGGAACCAGATGTTTAGCTCGCTGGTCAGTCTGACTGTGATTTCCCTAACTGCAATACAGAAGAGAAATGGTGCAAGAGGATCTCCTTGTTGGACACCCTCCGATGATGTGATTTCATGCTCTCCAAAGAGAAGCATTGATTCCTTGATATACCCAGCTGAAACAAAAGGGAAGAGACCAGGGAAATGTTCTTGTACTGCTGATAATACCACGTCTCTTTTCAGGAGATTGAACGCATTCTTGAAATCTAATTTTACCACTGCATTGTCCTCAGGCAGGTTGTTGATATATGCCCTTGTTGCATGAACCGCTGCTTCACTTCCTTGAGAGACATCAAAGCCAATAAATATATACATGTATAAATATATACATGTATATATATATATATATATATATATATATATATATATATATATATATATATATATATATATATATATATATATATATATATATATATATATATATATATATATATATATATATATATATATATATATATATATATATGTATATATATATATGTATTTACAATGTTTATTTTGTAGATATTAAATATGAAAAGGATCCAGTACACAAGACTCAACCAGCCCTCAATATCAGCCCTCATCACTGCTATTTCAGAGCCAACTTATTTATCAGAGATATCATAAACCCAAATATGGTCTAGTGTGATGCTTTTTGAAAGAACACAAAAATTTTTGTATTTTCTTTTTTTTATTAATATTGAAAGGAAAAATGTATCAGAGTGTAAAACTTTAATTGATGTATTTTTAATAGATGCGTTTCTAATTTGACAAATTTACAGAAAAAATGGTTATGTCAGTTGACAGAATCTAGTGTTTAGCCGTAGACTGGATAACCTCCATAGAATCCATATCCTCGCCCAAATCTTAAGCCACCGAAACCAAGGCCTCTCAGATATCCAGGTTCAGCTTCTGGCTCGGCGCTCCTCTTTCCTCTCAATCCGTATCCGCCATATCTTCTGCCGAAACCTCCGAAACCTCCGAGTCCCCCTAAGCCTCCCAAACCTCCGAGTCCTCCTAAGCCTCCGTATCCTAGCAGGTAACCAGGCTCAGGATCAGGAGAAGGGAGAGCGCTTGTAGCCACCAAATAGAAGGCAGCCAGAGCAGCAATAATAACCTGTTGGAGCAAATTAATAGTGTTACAAATTTTCCAGATTTTAGTATAGGTCACAAAAAATAAAAATTTTCACTAACATTGGAAATACCAGTATAGTATTTTCGAGTTTAATTGCGATAATAATGCAGATAAAGTGAAATAGGAACTTTTGTCTTATATAGTGAATCATTTGAAGCCTCACTCAGTACCAGTGGAAAAGAACAGACATTCATTGAGAGATATCTAAGTGCCCTGGAAACTAATATTTAAGAAACAATAATGTTTTGAATTTTGTAGTGATATATTAATAGCGGCAAAGCACAAAATATCTCAGCTGACATGAAGATAGAAAAATGTTAAGTGTTTATGGCACCAAAACTTACATATTAGTATTATATTTATGAAATATTTTAAATATATGAAACTATCAGAACAAGATTGCTAAACTTACAAAAGACTTCATAATTCTGCTTTATCTGTGTCGACTGTGGTAGGCTGGAAGCTGTGTGTCCTTTTATACAGCTCAGATGATAGCCCCGCCCACAAGTTATCAAGGTTACTACATCTTGTAGGACGTTTAGAACACTGTTCTCGATTCGTAAATAATTTCAAGTTGTTTTTATTCATAAATTCAGTCTCTGTCTCCCTCTATCTTTATATCTTTCTGTTTCTCTTTTTCTGTCTACATCCCTTTCCATCTCTGTCTTTTTCTCTTTCTCTGTCTTTCTTCCAGTGACTCTTTTACTATGCTTGTGTGTGTTTGTCGTGCCGTATAGGTAAAATTGGTCAATTAGCAAGAACTCTCTTAAAATTAAGTCCTGTCTAAAATTTTCTGTCATATGTTTGATATATTTTTTATTTGTTATTGCAAAATTTAATAATTTTGTACCGAAGGAGCCTTTAAAATTTACCTAATCCTATAAATATATATATATATATATATATATATATATATATATATATATATATATATATATATATATATATATATATATATATATATATATATATATATACATAATCGTGTCAACAAAAACCCACAACCCAGACCTTCCCTCAGAAACTCAAATGCAGTGCTGTGCTTTCTCTCACCGCCTCCCTGCCACAATTCACAATTTAATACATGTAAAATTATGTGCAAAGCCGGGAGATGCTTCTAGGCACGACAGAACTGGTGCAGGCACGTTTCACTTAAGATTTCTGGAGCCCCGTTTAAATGCCTAGTTATTGTAGCGGTGACAGATAGTGCTGACGTTTATCGTCTTGCTGGAGTAAACAACAGCTGATCCCTTACCCACACCTGCTATTCATGGAAAAGAAACCTACTCATCTCGTCGCTGTTTCTCAGACGCTGTAGAGACCTAATAATGGTATTATTATGATTTATTCATACGTTAAGTTAGTCTTGGAGTCAGGAATCGCGGGAAGAACTAAAAGCCATAAATGAAATCGAAAGAAACCCAAAGTATTTCTTCTCCTATGCCAAATCAAAATCGAGAACAACGTCCAATATTGGGCCCCTACTTAAACAAGATGGGTCCTACACAAATGACAGCAAGGAAATGAGTGAGCTACTCAAGTCCCAATATGACTCAGTTTTTAGCAAGCCGCTAACCAGACTGAGAGTCGAAGATCAAAATGATTTTTTTATGAGAGAGCCACAAAATTTGATTAACACAAGCCTCTCCGATGTTATCCTGACGCCAAATGACTTCGAACAGGCGATAAATGACATGCCCATGCACTCTGCCCCAGGGCCAGACTCATGGAACTCTGTGTTCATCAAGAACTGCAAGAAGCCCCTATCACGAGCCTTTTCCATCCTATGGAGAGGGAGCATGGACACGGGGGTCGTCCCTCAGTTACTAAAAACAACAGACATAGCCCCACTCCACAAAGGGGGCAGTAAAGCAACAGCAAAGAACTACAGACCAATAGCACTAACATCCCATATCATAAAAATCTTTGAAAGGGTCCTAAGAAGCAAGATCACCACCCATCTAGATACCCATCAGTTACACAACCCAGGGCAACATGGGTTTAGAACAGGTCGCTCCTGTCTGTCTCAACTACTGGATCACTACGACAAGGTCCTAAATGCACTAGAAGACAAAAAGAATGCAGATGTAATATATACAGACTTTGCAAAAGCCTTCGACAAGTGTGACCATGGCGTAATAGCGCACAAAATGCGCGCTAAAGGAATAACAGGAAAAGTCGGTCGATGGATCTATAATTTCCTCACTAACAGAACACAGAGAGTAGTCGTCAACAGAGTAAAGTCCGAGGCAGCTACGGTGAAAAGCTCTGTTCCACAAGGCACAGTACTAGCTCCCATCTTGTTCCTCATCCTCATATCCGACATAGACAAGGATGTCAGCCACAGCACCGTGTCTTCCTTTGCGGATGACACCCGAATCTGCATGACAGTGTCTTCCATTGCAGACACTGCAAGGCTCCAGGCGGACATCAACCAAATCTTTCAGTGGGCTGCAGAAAACAATATGAAGTTCAACGATGAGAAATTTCAATTACTCAGATATGGTAAACATGAGGAAATTAAATCTTCATCAGAGTACAAAACAAATTCTGGCCACAAAATAGAGCGAAACACCAACATCAAAGACCTGGGAGTGATTATGTCGGAGGATCTCACCTTCAAGGACCATAACATTGTATCAATCGCATCTGCTAGAAAAATGACAGGATGGATAATGAGAACCTTCAAAACTAGGGAGGCCAAGCCCATGATGACACTCTTCAGGTCACTTGTTCTATCTAGGCTGGAATATTGCTGCACTCTAACAGCACCTTTCAAGGCAGGTGAAATTGCCGACCTAGAAAATGTACAGAGAACTTTCACGGCGCGCATAACGGAGATAAAACACCTCAATTACTGGGAGCGCTTGAGGTTTCTAAACCTGTATTCCCTGGAACGCAGGAGGGAGAGATACATGATTATATACACCTGGAAAATCCTAGAGGGACTAGTACCGAACTTGCACACGAAAATCACTCACTACGAAAGCAAAAGACTTGGCAGACGATGCACCATCCCCCCAATGAAAAGCAGGGGTGTCACTAGCACGTTAAGAGACCATACAATAAGTGTCAGGGGCCCGAGACTGTTCAACTGCCTCCCAGCACACATAAGGGGGATTACCAACAGACCCCTGGCAGTCTTCAAGCTGGCACTGGACAAGCACCTAAAGTCAGTTCCTGATCAGCCGGGCTGTGGCTCGTACGTTGGTTTGCGTGCAGCCAGCAGCAACAGCCTGGTTGATCAGGCGCTGATCCACCAGGAGGCCTGGTTACAGACCGGGCCGCGGGGGCGTTGACCCCCGAAACTCTCTCCAGGTACTCCAGTGTTGTTTCAGTAATAGTGTATGGTGTGTGCACTTGCCCCCTCACCACACGTAAATATTTCTGTAACGATACAAATGTTCGTGATAACAGTTGTCATACATAGTAACGTATGTGACTGAGTTTGAGTACAGGTCTAACTATGTATAGCTGCACAAACATACATAGTAACGTATGAATTACCCAGGATAATCCAAAGAAGTCAGGCATAGTGACTTATTTCATTGTCATTGCAACATAGCTAATTAGCAGTGTTTTTTTAAGCCCTCATAAATTACCCTCACAAACATGTGTTAACTTCTGTTCTCTTCTATTAATATACAGGGGAAAGTTCATATTACATGTTTACAATCCTTGCTGTTAAGTAACCCATATTGCATGTAAGCTCCTGACTTTTTTATACAGTTCTAATTTGTCTTATTTTTTGCAAACCTTTTGTATTTGAGAATATTCCATTGAATTTTACCCACTGATTCCTCTGTGTACCTGTGTGTGTTATATTTTATTGGCATTGCCTCAAAGATGCATCTATGCAGTGAGTTATATAATTGTGCTTGTTCTCTGATTAAATTTATTTTATACAAGTTCATGTATGAACCACTTTACTTAATGTCATCTTTGCTGGAACTCGCTTCATACTCATTTTTTTTTTCTACATTAATTTTCATTATAATTTGTGCTTATGTGTAAGAGCTTGTCCTCATTATTCATCGCTATGTGTGCAATGTTATTATTTAAGTGGGGTATCATATTAGGTGGCAGCATCCGAAATTGACTGAAGTGGAAGTCTTCATTGTATTTGAACCCTTACTTTTCTTTCTCTCTCTTCATATTTGTAATTTGTGCTTAGGTGTAAGACTTTGTCTGCATCATCTATTATATATGCCATATTATTAACACCCATACAGGAATTCTGTGAATATATTTTTAGTGAGCTGTGTATCGTATTAAGTAGTAGTAGCCTGAGTTAACTGAAAGTGTTCATTGAACTTGAACCCTATTGTGTCATATGGTAAACATGAGGAAATTAAATCTTCATCAGAGTACAAAACAAATTCTGGCCACAAAATAGAGCGAAACACTAACGTCAAAGACCTGGGAGTGATTATGTCGGAGGATCTCACCTTCAAGGACCATAACATTGTATCAATCACATCTGCTAGAAAAATGACAGGATGGATAATGAGAACCTTCAAAACTACGGAGGCCAAGCCCATGATGACACTCTTCAGGTCACTTGTTCTATCTAGGCTGGAATACTGCTGCACTCTAACAGCACCTTTCAAGGCAGGTGAAATTGCCGACCTAGAAAATGTACAGAGAACTTTCACGGCGCGCATAACGGAGATAAAACACCTCAATTACTGGGAGCGCTTGAGGTTCCTAAACCTGTATTCCCTGGAACGCAGGAGGGAGAGATACATGATTATATACACCTGGAAAATCCTAGAGGGACTAGTACCGAACTTGCACACGAAAATCACTCACTACGAAAGCAAAAGACTTGGCAGACGATGCACCATCCCCCCAATGAAAAGCAGGGGTGTCACTAGCACGTTAGGAGACCATACAATAAGTGTCAGGGGCCCGAGACTGTTCAACTGCCTCCCAGCACACATAAGGGGGATTACCAACAGACCCCTGGCAGTCTTCAAGCTGGCACTGGACATGCACCTAAAGTCAGTTCCTGATCAGCCGGGCTGTGGCTCGTACGTTGGTTTGCGTGCAGCCAGCAGCAACAGCCTGGTTGATCAAGCGCTGATCCACCAGGAGGCCTGGTCACAGACCGGGCCGCGGGGGCGTTGACCCCCGGAACTCTCTCCAGGTAAACTCCAGGTAATGTATTTTAGAATTCAAACATTAGAGTAAATATTTCCTCTTGCATAAGCTATAAGACCAAGCCAAGCGAGGAATTCTCCAGGATACAGACAGACACACAGACAATCACAGACACACACACACACACACACACACACACACACACACACACACACACACACACACACACACACACACACACACACACACACACACACACACACACACATGCACACACACACAGGCGGGGCCAGGAGCTATGACTCGACCCCTGCAACCACAAATAGGTGAGTGAGTACACACACACACACACATACAGACACACACACACACACACACACACACACACACACACACACACACACACACACACACACAAAAAAAAAAAAAAAAAACTGGAGGACCAAGCAGGTATAACAGGGAAGGCACTACAATGGATCAGGGAATACTTGTCAGGAAGACAGCAGCGAGTCATGGTACGTGGCGAGGTGTCAGAGTGGGCACCTGTGACCAGCGGGGTCCCGCAGGAGTCAGTCCTAGGACCAGTGCTGTTTCTGGTATTTGTGAACGACATGACGGAAGGAATAGACTCTGAGGTGTCCCTGTTTGCAGATGACGTGAAGTTGATGAGAAGAATACACTCGATCGAAGACCAGGCAGAACTACAAAGGGATCTGGACAGGCTGCAGACCTGGTCCAGCAATTGGCTCCTGGAGTTCAATCCCACCAAGTGCAAAGTCATGAAGATTGGGGAAGGGCAAAGAAGGCCGCAGACGGAGTACAGTCTAGGGGGTCAGAGACTACAAACCTCACTCAAGGAAAAAGATCTTGGGGTGAGTATAACACCAGGCACATCTCCTGAAGCGCACATCAACCAAATAACTGCTGCAGCATATGGGCGCCTAGCAAACCTCAGAACAGCATTCCGACATCTTAATAAGGAATCGTTCAGGACCCTGTACACCGTATACGTTAGGCCCATATTGGAGTATGCGGCACCAGTTTGGAACCCACACCTAGCCAAGCACGTAAAGAAACTAGAGAAAGTGCAAAGGTTGCAACAAGACTAGTCCCAGAGCTAAGAGGTATGTCCTACGAGGAGAGGTTAAGGGAAATCAACCTGACGACACTGGAGGACAGGAGAGATAGGGGGGACATGATAACGACATACAAAATACTGAGAGGAATTGACAAGGTGGACAAAGACAGGATGTTCCAGAGATTGGACACAGTAACAAGGGGACACAGTTGGAAGCTGAAGACACAGATGAATCACAGGGATGTTAGGAAGTATTTCTTCAGCCACAGAGTAGTCAGTAAGTGGAATAGTTTGGGAAGCGATGTAGTGGAGGCAGGATCCATACATAGCTTTAAGCAGAGCTATGATAAAGCTCACGGCTCAGGGAGAGTGACCTAGTAGCGATCAGTGAAGAGGCGGGGCCAGGAGCTCGGACTCGACCCCCGCAACCTCAACTAGGTGAGTACAACTAGGTGAGTACATATATAGGATTTCACACCTTCCTGTGAAGTGACCCTCTAACCCTTCCTTTCCCCCCCCCCCCGTCTCTCTCCCTCTCCTCCTCTCTCTCTCTCTCCCTCTCTCTCTCTCTCTCTCTCTCTCTCTCTCTCTCTCTCTCTCTCTCTCTCTCTCTCTCTCTCTCTCTCTCTCTCTCTCTCTCTCTCTCTCTCTCTCTCTCTCTCTCTCTCTCTCTCTCTCTCTCTCTCTCTCTCTCTCTCTCTCTTTCTCTCTTTTTTTTTTTACACAGGGTTTGACAAGGTTAAGGATCCCTAGCTGTATTGACAAGATATTTACAGGTTAAGGATTCCTAACTTTATTGGCAAGCTAAGAGCTGTTACCTACATCAGCTCATTTGAAAGCATTTTTATTGTTAAGAGACATACAAGTAGGGAACAGGATGAAGTTGGAGCCATCTGTGGGCCAGCATTTTCATTTCATTTTCGAGTCATCCTGGGTATGTATGATCTCAGATGGAGTGATGTTCAGGAGAAGGGTACAGCCAGAGTGAAGTTGCTGCTTTCTGCCCGTCTTGTGGCATAAAAGCTTGTTTCACGCTGTCCTCGAAGTGGATCCAAGTGTGGTATTTTGACAATATTGGCCTTGTACATAACAGTAAGGCCACCCACATCCCTCCTATGTTGAAGGCTCTGCTGAAATGACAGATCTATCCAGGATGGGTCCAGGCGAGAGATGAGACGTCTTGCTCTGTTCTCTACTCTGTCAAGCAGTCGCAGATGAGAGGGGGGGCAGGCAAACCAAGAAAGTGGAGCATACTCAAGGTGTGAGCGTACTTGCGCCTCGTACAGTATCTTGCAACCCCTACTGTCAAGCAGATGCGAGATACGGCGACGTGCTGTAAGCTTCCTGGCTGCCTTGTTTGCAAGATTTACAACATGGTTCTTCATGGTTAGTTTGGAGTCAAGTTTCACCCCAAGGATATCAACTTCTTCTCCAGGTGATAACACCCTCCCATTCATCCTTACTACTGCACCAGCATTACCATCATGGTGCCTAGAGACGATCATCATTTGCGTTTTCTCAGGTGCAAATGTTACTTGCCATCTATTTCCCCAAGCTGATATAGCTCTCAGCTGGTGATTGATGTAGCTTAGAGCAGCTGGCATTTCTTCTCTTGGATAAGTGAATGTCAGTGTACAGTCGTCTGCATATGCATGTGATTCTGGGATGAGATGAAGAAGGTCGTTGAAGTAGACATTCCATAACAATGGACCCAGCACACTTCCTTGTAGAACACTTGCCCCAATAGGATGTCTAGCTGATTCCGTTCCACTGAGAACTACACTTAGAGATCTACCATGAAGGTAATCACTGAGGAGACATGACGTAGAGCCTGCAATTCCCAGTGCTTGAAATTTTGCTAAGAGGCCCTGGTGCCACACCCGGTCGAAAGCGCCAGCAATGTCCAGTGCTACCACAGCTGACTTTGGATTCATCCAGTGACTGGTGCCACTTAGTGGAGAGGTTTAACAACAGATCAGCAGCAGAGTAACCTTTCCTGAAGCCATATTGACGATCACAAAGTAGTGAGTGGTAGTCAAAAAACTCTGTCATTTGTCTTGAGATTATTGTCTCAAGGATCTTACCAGTAATTGACAGGAGTGACACTGGTCTGTAGTTGCTGATTTCTGCTCTGCTCTTCTTTTTGTACTAGGCAGTGCTGAAAGATGCGAGTTAGAGGTGCTGCTAGCTGGTCTGCACATCTTCTCAACAATCTTGGGCTCAACTTGTCTGGGCCCACAGCCTTTTCTTGGTCAAGCGATTTAAGAAGGAAATGCACCTCCTCCTGCCTTATTGTCACCACTAAAGTTTTGACACAGTTCTTGCAGCTAGCCAAGGAGGGTCCCTTGCTGGATCAGGAACTTGCATTTTGGTAGCAAAGTGTTCAGCAAAGAGGTCCGCCTTCTCCTGACTACTAGTAGAGGTGTTCCAATCCTGTCGATTTAGAGGTGGAATGAGCTCATCAGGCAGATAACCTTGTCTGTCCTTGACCATGGACCACCAGGTTTTGGAGCCTACCCTACTTGATGCTAGCTTTCTTTTAGTGTCCACCTCCCATTTAGCAATGGCGTGTGCAAGTTCCTGTTATAGGTGGTAGGATGTCTCTTATACCTTCTCCATGCTTTGTACTTAGCAGTATCAGCCTCTCTACAACAAAAGCCAAGCCAAGGCTGATCTGTAGGCTTTGTCACATATTGCCGGTGAGGAATGTGTTCCTGTTGTAGATTAAGGATGTGTCCAGTGAAGGCTTTCACTTGGTTGTCAACATCCCCTTGGAGAAGAGCATTCCAATCGGTGGTGGCGAGCTCAGAGCGAAGGGCTGGCCAATTGCCTCTTTCCCATAGCCAGGTTGTGCGTGTGGACTCCTCACCTCGTTCTGTTGGGATCTTAAGTGTAGTAAAAACAGCCTTGTGGTCAGACGATCCAACGTAGCCGAGGGGTTGACAAGTGACTATGCCTTCTGTCAGATCACTCACTACTGGGTCAAGGGAGGAGCCAGAGATATGAGTAGGGAAATCAACAAAGTTTCTCATGTCAAACACTGCAAGAAGGTCATCAAAGTCCCTCTGCATAAGATGCTGATTGAGGTCACCAACAATTATAATATGTTGACAGTTGTAGCAGAAGGGAGTCAATATTTTCCATTAGGAAGTTGATGTGGTCTGCATGTTGCCACTGAGGTCTGTACATTGCAGATGCTAGTACAGAGGTACTAGTGTTTATACAGAGCTTGAAGAACATCATTTCAAGATGTGTAGGGGTGGCAACATCAATGTGCTGGGCATGAACACTTTTAGAGAAGCACACAGCAACACCTCCTCCTTGCCCTTGCCTGTCCCTTCTCATCCATGAGGTGTAGCCAGCAATTCTTGCAAAATTTTCTGGAGTCCTGTCATCCAAAAATGTTTCAACAACAGCTATCATGTCGGGACGTCGAGTGTTCACAAAACTATGTGTGAGCTCTCCAACATTAGTAATGAAACCTCTAATGTTGGCCGCCAGGATGCTGATGGACTGGTTCCTCATGATGAAGTGGTCAGCTTGAGGTGGTGGGTGTGTAGGGAATGTAAGGTGCCTGCCCTTGAGAGAGGTAGGGTACTGAGGCAGCTGCAGGGATGTAGGTCTGTGGTCTTGTATAAGGCACAATACCACCTGCTGGGCTGGGATAGGAGTAGCTAAGTGGGTGACGCGTGAGTTTGTTCACCAATTCAGAGATCCTGCTGGTTTGTTCTGAGAACAGGTCTCTAAACAGATGGCCCTGTCTGTCAAGTTCCTTTTTCTTCCGACACTGGTCTCTCTCTCTCTCTCTCTCCCTTTCTCTCATCCTCTCTCTCTTCCTCTCTCTCTTCCTCTCTCTCTTCCTCTCTCTCTCTCTTCCTCTCTCTCTCCCTCTCCCTCTCTCTCTCTTTTCCTCTCTTCCTTTCTTACTCTCTCTCTCTCTCTCTTCCTCTCTCTCTCTCTTCCTCTTCTTCTCTCTCTCTCTCTCTCTCTCTCTCTCTCTCTCTCTCTCTCTCTCTCTCTCTCTCTCTCTCTCTCTCTCTCTCTCTCTCTCTCTCTCTCTCTTACCTTTTCCCTCTCTCTCACTCTCTCCCTCATTTTCCCTTCTTTTCCCCTCTCTCCTTCTACCCTCCCCTTCTCTCTCTTACTCCCTCTCTCTCACTCTCTCCCCTTTTTCTTTTTCTCTTTCTTTCTCTCTTTCACTAAAAAAAAAATGGTTGGGACTCGCAGGAATCAGGGATCAGATGACAATGGTGCTGTAGGGAGGAATGGATGGAGGAGCAGTGGAAAAGGATAGAGCAAGAATGGGAGAGAAAATTAGGAGAGCTTTCTGAAAAAATGGAGAAAGAGCTCTCTGTGAAATGGGAAAAGAGGTTGGAGAAGGAGACGAAGAATTGGGAGGCACAAGTCGAAACTGCAGTAGCCAGGGTAAAGGTCCTAGAATTTGAGGTAAACAGGCTGAAGCAAGTCTCGGGGGTAGTGACCAGAGAAGACACACCATACGAAGCTGAGAGGCTGAACAGGAAGGAAGGAGATATGAATTATATGCTAAGGTCATATCAGCCTGCAAAGAAGGGCCAGAGAGTGGAAGGGAAGAGCAGATGGGTGCAGATGGAGAGGGAGATAGGTCGAATGCTGAGGCACAACCATGCTACCAAGAGCCACTGGAAAAATCAAGGGAGAAAATGACCACATACAGACAGGAACCAGAGTCACAGAGGAAGAGGCAATGGGAGGAGGAAAGGGCAAAATCAGTGTTTATCCATGGGCTTCGGGAGAGAGAGGAAAGGACACACACTGAAAGACGGCAGGAAGAAAGAAAGGAGATTGAGAAAATCATCACGGAAATAGGGTGAGAAGACATGGATGAGATTGTAAATTTTCAGGGAATAGGGGGGTACTTGAAGGGGAGAAACCGACCGATCAAGCTGATTCCCAGGACAGAAACAGTGCGGAACAGGATCCTCCAAGAGAAATCACAGTTGAAAAGCTCGGAAGAGTACAAGAAAGTGTTCCTAGACAGAGACAGAACACAAACAGAGAGACAGCAGCTGAGGGAGAGGACAAAAAAGCGAAATGAGCTAGGAAAGGAGACAAGGATGGAACCAGCAGAGGTCAGTCAGAGCAGAACAGAGCAGCAAGGGTAAGCACACACACAACTATCCTCGGAACCCCACAACCTATCACACCATCCCAACACACAATACAATCCATACCCACAGCTTCCACCCAACCCCCAACCATAGAATCCCACAGTATGCTACCAGGTCTCCCACCCCTAAAGGCCCCCCAAACCACAGTGTTGGAAAGGAAACTGAAGGTATGGTACACAAACACTGATGGAATAACAAACAAGTGGGAGGAGTGGCACGAAAGAGTCAAAGAGGCATCACCAGACATCATAGAGATCACAGAAACCAAGCTTACAGGTATGATAACAGATGCCATCTTTCCAACAGGATACCAGATCCTGAGGAAAGACAGAAGGAACAGGGTTGATGGAGGAGTGGCATTGTTGATCAAGCACCCATGGAATTTTGATGAGCTGGAGAGAGGAGACAGCGGAGAAGAAAGTGATTGCATAGTGGGAACGCTTCACTCTGGAGGTCCCAAGGTGATAATTGCAGTGATGTATAACCCACCACAGAACAGCAGGAGGCCAAGGCAAGAGTATGACGAGAGCAATAGAGCGATGGTTGACACACTGGCTGCAGTGGCCAGAAGAGCTCATGCATACAGGGCAAAGCTTCTGATCATGGGCGACTTTAACCACAAGGAGATCGAATGGGAGAACTTGGAGCCACATGGGGGCCAAGATACATGGAGGGCTAAGATGATGGAGGTGGTACTGGAAAACTTCATGTACCAACACGTAAGGGACACTACAAGAGAGAGAGGAGAGGATGAACCAGCAAGACTGGACTTAGTATTCACCTTGAGTAGTGCAGATATTGAGGACATCACATATGAAAGACCCCTTGGGGCCAGCGATCATGTGGTTTTGAGCTTCGAATACACAGTAGAGCTACAAGTGGAGGGGGAAGCAGGAAGGCCAGGACAAATAAAACCAAACTACAGGAAAGGGGACTACACAGGAATGAGGAACTTCCTGAATGAGGTTCAGTGGGACAGAGAACTGGCAGGGAAGCTAGTTAATGAAATGATGGAATATGTAGCAACAATGTGCAAGGAGGCTGAGGAGAGGTTTGTACCCAAGGGTAACAGGAATAATGAAAAAGCCAGGATGAGCCCATGGTTTACCCAAAGATGCAAGGAGGCAAAAACCAAGTGTGCTAGGGAATGGAAGAAATATAGAAGGCAAAGGACCCAGGAGAATAAGGAGAGCAGTCGTAGAGCCCGAAACGAATATGCACAGATAAGAAGGGAGGCCCAACGTCAATATGAAAACGACATAGCAGCAAAAGCCAAATCTGACCCGAAGCTGTTATACAGCCACATCAGGAAGAAAACAACCATCAAGGACCAGGTAATCAGGCTAAGGAAGGAAGGAGGAGAGACAACAAGAAATGACAGTGAAGTATGTGAGGAACTCAACAAGAGATTCAAAGAAGTGTTCACAGAGAAGACAGAAGGGGCTCCAGAGGGACGGAGAGGTGGAGTACACCACCATGTGCTGGACACAGCACACACAACCGAGGAAGAAGTGAAGAGGCTTCTGAGTGAGCTAGATACCTCAAAGGCAATGGGGCCAGATAACATCTCTCCATGGGTCCTGAGAGGGGGAGCAGAGGCACTATGTGTACCCCTAACAACAATATTCAATACATCTATCGAAACAGGGAGATTGCCTGAGGCATGGAAGACAGCAAATGTGGTCCCAATCTTTAAAAAAGGAGACAGACATGAAGCACTAAACTACAGACCAGTGTGACTGAAATGTATAGCATGCAAAATCATGGAAAAGATTATCAGGAGAAGAGTGGTGGAACACCTAGAAAGGAATGATCTCATCACCAGCAGCCAACATGGTTTCAGAGACGGGAAATCCTGTGTCACAAACCTACTGGAGTTCTATGACATGGTGACAGAAGTAAGACAAGAGAGAGAGGGGTGGGTGGATTGCATTTTCTTGGACTGCAAGAAGGCGTTTGACACAGTACCACACAAGAGATTAGTGCAAAAACTGGAGGACCAAGCAGGGATAACAGGGAAGGCACTACAAAGGATCAGGGAATACTTGTCAGGAAGACAGCAGCGAGTAATGGTACGTGGCGAGGTGTCAGAGTGGGCACCTGTGACCAGCGGGGTCCCACAGGGGTCAGTCCTAGGACCAGTGCTGTTTCTGGTATTTGTGAACGACATGACGGAAGGAATAAACTCCGAGGTGTCCGTGAAGCTGATGAGAAGAATTCATTCGATCGAAGACCAGGCAGAAATACAAAGGGATCTGGACAGGCTGCAGACCTGGTCCAGCAACTGGCTCCTGGAGTTCAATCCCACTAAGTGCAAAGTCATGAGGATTGGGGAAGGGCAAAGAAGACCGCAGACGGAGTACAGTCTAGCGGGCCAGAGACTACAAACATCACTCAAGGATAAAGATCTTGGGGTGAGTATAACACCAGGCACATCTCCTGAAGCGCACATCAACCAAATAACTGCTGCAGCATATGGGCGCCTAGCAAACCTCAGAACAGCATTCCGACATCTTAATAAGGAATCGTTCAGGACCCTGTACACCGTGTACGTTAGGCCCATATTGGAGTATGCGGTACCAGTTTGGAACCCACACCTAGCCAAGCATGTAAAGAAACTAGAGAAAGTGCAAAGGTTTGCAACAAGACTAGTCCCAGAGTTAAGAGGTATGTCCTATGAGGAGAGGTTAAGGGAAATCAACCTGACGACACTGGAGGACAGGAGAGATAGGAGGGACATGATAACGACTTACAAAATACTGAGAGGAATTGACAGGGTGGACAAAGACAGGATGTTCCAGAGACTGGACACAGCAACACGGGGACACAGTTGGAAGCTGAAGACACAGATGAATCAAAGGGATGTTAGGAAGTATTTCTTCAGCCACAGAGTAGTCAGGAAGTGGAATAGTTTGGGAAGCGATGTAGTGGAGGCAGGATCCATACATAGCTTTAAGCAGAGGTACGATAAAGATCATGGTTCAGGGAGAGTGACCTAGTAGCGATCAGTGAAGAGGCGGGGCCAGGATCTCGGACTCGACCCCCGCAACCTCAACTAGGTGAGTACAACTAGGTGAGTACACTGGAGTATGCGGCACCAGTCTGGAACCCACACCTAGCCAAGCACGTGAAGAAACTAGAGAAAGTGCAAAGGTTTGCAACAAGACTAGTCTCAGAGCTAAGAGGTATGTCCTACGAGAAGAGGTTAAGGGAAATCAACCTGACGACACTGGAGGACAGGAGAGATAGGGGGGACATGATAACGACATACAAAATACTGAGAGGAATTGACAAGGTGGACAAAGACAGGATGTTCCAGAGATTGGACACAGTAACAAGGGGACACAGTTGGAAGCTGAAGACACAGATGAATCACAGGGATGTTAGGAAGTATTTCTTCAGCCACAGAGTAGTCAGTAAGTGGAATAGTTTGGGAAGCGATGTAGTGGAGGCAGGATCCATACATAGCTTTAAGCAGAGGTATGATAAAGCTCACGGCTCAGGGAGAGTGACCTAGTAGCGATCAGTGAAGAGGCTGGGCCAGGAGCTCGGACTCGACCCCCGCAACCTCAACTAGGTGAGTACAACTAGGTGAGTACAACTAGGTGAGTACAACTAGGTGAGTACAACTAGGTGAGTACACACGACACATAAAATACTGCGAGGAATTGACAAGTTGGACAGACAGGATGTTCCAGAGATGAGACACAGAAACAAGGGGTCACAATTGGAAGTTGAAGACTCCTATGAATCAAAAGGATGTTAGGAAGCATTTCTTCAGTCATAGAGTTGTCAGGAAGTGGAATAGCCTAGAAAATGACGTGGTGGAGGCAGGAACCAAACATAGTTTTCAGACGAGGTTTGATAAAGCTCATGGAGCACGGAGAGAGAGGACCTAGTAGCAATCAGTGGAGAGGCGGTACCAGGAGCTATGACTCGACCCCTGCAACCACAAATAAGTGAGTACACACACACACACACACACACACACACACACACACACACCTAGTAGCGATCAGTGAAGAGGCGGGGCCAGGAGCTCGGACTCGACCCCCGCAACCTCAACTAGGTGAGTACAACTAGTTGAGTACACACACACACACACACACACACACACACACACACACACACACACACACACACACACACACACACACACACACATACATACATAAAACATCTTTCAGGAAGCACAGCTAGCTCATACATGCACCTGGGATCCACAGTCTAATTTAAATTTTATGGTGACATTAAAAACCATCATACTTTTTTTCTGTCGGCTCTCCAGTATTGCTGTATAACCCTTGTGGTTTAGCGCTTCGTTTTATAATAATAATAATAATCCAGTATGTGCCATAAGATACCGCAGATACTTTGATGTTGACTCCACTGTATAACAGGGAATTTTTCTTTTTTTGTAAGACTAGTTGAAGTGGAGGCCGAAGAACCTAGCTTTAGGCTGCACTGGTTTCACAACATCATGTATACTGGCTCCCTCAGTCTTTTCTGTTTATATGACTTAGTAAATGATAAATTAGACACATGTGCAACTCTTGGGTATCTTTATTGAGGAAACGTTTCGCCACACAGTGGCTTCATCAGTCCATACATAGTTTCTCCTATGTATGGACTGATGAAGCCACTGTGTGGCGAAACGTTTCCTCAATAAAGATACCCAAGAGTTGCACATGTGTCTAATTTATCAACATGTCGGTTCTCTGAACCATTCATCTACAAACTTAGTAAATGGTCTAAGTCGGGACGAAACGTAATCGTAAGCTCCTCTCTTATGTACAGGTTATTTGAGTATTGCTTCAATTACGCTATTGCGTTTTTTTGATCTTTAAGGATGAGTGTAATGTTAACAGTAGAGGTAAAATGAATAAAGACAACTGTGATACTTTTTAGCAGCTGAAAGTTTACATCTTAGCTTCATCGCCCAACGCTCGACAGACTCACGATTTTTTTGGAACCATAACAGCTGACAGTTTCATGTTGGAACGAGGAATGTCACAACGTAAAATCCTCGGTGTAGAATGAGTGTTGACGGTTTCTCGGGATGGAGCTGGAGACAGAAAATCGTTGATCAAAAGAGAAAACAATGTTGGGCTAATCACCCCATTTTCTTGGACAAATATGTCGGAAGTTACGTGATGTGGTAAATGTTTTTTGAGAACCGACAAGTTGAAAAACTGAGACACTTATGCAACATATGGGAATTTTAATTGAAGAAACGTTTCGCCACACAGTGGCTTCATCAGCCAATACAAAGCAGAAAGGTAAAAGGAGACGAGGAATTTGAGGTAATCAGTCCCTCAGTCTGTGTTCAGTCCATCACAAGAGTGATGGACTGAACACAACGATTCCAGGCTGAGGGACTGATTACCTCAAACTCCTCGTCTCCTTTTACCTTCCTGCTTTGTACTGGACTGATGAAGCCACTGTTTGGCGAAACGTTTCTTCATTAAAGATTCCCATATGTTGCATAAGTGTCTCAATTCTTCAACGTGACGTAATGTGTTAAAAGACCTACAGAGAATATTCAAAATATTTTGCAATAAAACGGGGAAGACAGTCTCTTAAAACAAGTTTAACGGTGTTTCCTGTTGTTACATTAAGGCCAGACATGTCGCAATGATCAGGTATTTGCGACTGAAGACCAGAAGTATATCGTGTTGTAATCACATTAAATGATTTAGTGTGGTTCTGTGAGAGCGGAAATCACAGTGTTGATTATTTAACAAGTTTTGTGACTCTACAAAAAAGTAGCCTTTTGTTTACAATTCTCCTCATGTTTTTGCACAGTCACTCACTTAAGACAATAGAACGGAAAAGAGAGGGTTTATTGTTTCTTCGAGTTTCATAGAAATCAACACGACATGCGCATAGCGCCATGAGACTGAAAAACTAGCAGATTTCAGTGGAAGTAACTCAGAGTGGTGGTGTATTCTTTGCCAAAATCTGAGTATCAGCAAGCTGGGCCTCAACTTTGTGTTGTTAGAATGATGGATGGTAGTTGGCCGGGCTGCTAATGAATATAAAGTGTCATTTACGGAGCTATAGAGATCAGCGATCCTAGAGAAAAACCACCAATCTGCTCTCTTGAATTTATGTGTGTGAACTGGAGAAGCTGAGCTGTGACAGTCGTAAGAAATGCAGATCGGGAAATAGTCAATATCCAAGGAGTTAGGTTAGGTAAGGGTTGTCAGGAAACAGGATAAATGTTTCCTGACGGGGGTATTGGTCATATGATGGCCCACAGCTGGAGCTTTTGGTCATATGTTCGGCAATTTGCTTTTCTTCTACCGTTCATCATAAAGCATCACCACAGAAGATGAGTACTGAAACCTCCTACAATGAATTTGCGGTAGAATAAATTCTGCGTACGACTGTGTTGAGAGTTAGGTGGATTCAGTAACATTCCAGTGTGAGGTAATAAGCTATCTCTTCTACATGAGTGGTAGTATTCCAGAGCAGCACAGTCCATAACAGAGTTAATCCGTTGTATCTCGTGTTGAAATATGATCTACAGAGCTTTGTCGCCAACGACAATTTCCTCTTTTTGCTTCTAAGACCATGATAATTCCACTGCAGCACAGAGAATGTTGATTTTTTGAGCACTGATGCATTTTAGTGATATGATTCAGATTTCTTCCTACATGGGGAGTCGCTGGGAATCTATCACGACCTAACAGTTTCTACACGAAAGTTTGAGTCCCTCAAAGATGATCTCACTACAGAGTTCGTCTTGCTACCCAAGGGAATTGGTTGTACTAAGATAAACAAAGTAGGCGAGGAGAGAGTAACTCGCAATTAATCCTCGTTTTTCTTCCTTAGGCTGTGTAGAAAAGATAAATAGTGAATGAGAGAAGCCTGAGTAAGAACGAAAGTGAAAATGGGATATTTAAACTGGAAGACGGGAGTACGGAGTACGAAGGGAGCACGAAGGGAGTGCGGAGGGGGTACAGAGGAAGGGAGTACGGAGGGAGTATGGAGGAAGGGAGTACGGAGGAAGGGAGTACGGAGGAAGGGAGTATGGAGGAAAGGAATACGGAGGGGGAGGAGGGTACGAAGGGAGTACGGAGGAGGAGGAGAGTACAAAGGGAGTACAGAGGAGGAGGAGAGTACGAAGGGAGCACGGAGGGAGTATGGAGGAAGAGGGTGCGAAGGAAGGGGGTACGAAGAAAGGGGGTACGACGGAAGGGAGTACGGAGGAAGGGAGTACAAAAGAAGGGAGTACGAAAGAAGGGAGTACGAAGGAAGCGAGACGGAGGGAGTGCGGAGGAAGAGAGTACGCAGGAAGAGAGTACAGAGGAAGGGAGTACAGAGGAAGGGAGTAAGGAGGAAGGGAGTACGGAGGAAGGGAGTACAGAGGAAGGGAGTACAGAGGAAGGGAGTACGGAGGAAGGGAGTACAGAGGAAGGGAGTACAGAGGAAGGGAGTACGGAGGAAGGGAGTACAGAGGAAGGGAGTACAGAGGAAGGGAGTACAGAGGAAGGGAGTACGGAGGAAGGGAGTACAGAGGAAGGGAGTACGGAGGAAGGGAGTACGGAGGAAGGGAGCACAAAGGAAGGGAGTGCGAATGGGTATGTCGGAGGATGGGCTTATGAAAGACCTGGTATAGTGTTGTACAATACAGACAAGATAATTGTAATGGCTTGATAAAGCTCCTGGAGAGCGAAACGTTGCCACAATAAATGTCACATTAGTTGCACTTGTGTCCTTTTACTTTACAAGATAGAACTAGACACATGTCCAACATCTGAGTATATTTCTAGACGATTCACCCTCCAGTGGCTTTATCAATACAATTCAAGGACATAATGGGAAGACTGTAGAATTATATACAAAAGTCGAGGTAATCAGTCCCGTAGCTGAGGGACTGATTTAGCCATTGGATGGCGAAACGTCTATAAATAAACATGCTAGGCAGATGTTGCACATGTGTCTAATTCTGCACGAAAGACGAGTTGTTGAGGCATATATGAACCATTAATGGAAAGAAATGTTAATAATTAGAGGCAAGAAGGGGAATATACCATAGTATAATTGGAGTCAAGAAGGAGTATATACCATAGTATAATTGGAGTCAAGAAGGAGTATATACCATAGTATAATTGGAGGCAAGAAGGGGAATATCCATAATATAATTGGAGGCAAGAAGGGGAATATACCATAGTATAATTGGAGGCAAGAAGGGGAATATACCATAGTATAATTGGAGGCAAGAAGGGGAATACAGCACAGTATAATTGGAGGCAAGAAGGGGAATATACCATAGTATAATTGGAGGGAAGAAGGGGAATACAGCACAGTATAATTGGAGGCAAGAAGGGTAATATACCATAGTATAATTTCCTTCCTCAAATACTTTTTTATGAATGTGAGAAATGGTCTTTAAATGTTGTTGCGAAGAGGAGGCTGGAGGCAGTGAAGAGGTGAGGTCACATTTGTGATCAATGTGCGAGGTGAGTATTATGGAAAGAATGAGAAGAGCGGAAGCGGAGTTGTTGATAAGGTGGAGGGATGATCAAGACGGTGTATTAATCCAAGGTGGACGGAACTAGGGGTACGAGTTGGAAAAGGCATGTGAAAGGTTTTGAGTGGTATGGAAGTGCGCGTGCAGTAGGTATGGTGTGAGCTTGATACAACCGGAAACAAATGGTTTTGGGAATTTGACGTGTATTGTGCAGTGTATTGTAGTGAATATTGTATTAAAAACAACGCTCCATATATAATGTTATTTTCCGGTATTTGTACTGAAACCGGACGCGTATTATTCCTGGTCAGTCAGAGTGGCCAGGAGAGGAGAATGAGGTGTGTGTGTGTCAGTTTGTGGAGCGCAGCACCTGCAGCAATATGTGCAAAGGTTTGGTTTTTTGTAGGGATGGTGTTATTGATTTAAGTGCTCTCGTGCTTACCTGTAAGACCCTAGTGTGCAGAGGCCTGTTTAAGTTTTGGCAGAGTATTTGTACAGCCTGCAGATTGAGCAGCCTGCATGAGGAGGGTGTCATGAACCCTCTCTGTTTATAAGTATTTATGTTTTTTACTCACTAGTAGCAGTGAGCTAATATGAGTAGGTTGGAATCAGGTAACACATATGAAGGGATACTGTGGTTCCTGCCTCCACTATGCCACTTGCCAGACTATTCCACTTCTTGACAACTCTGACTAAAGAAATACTTCCTAACATATCTTTGACTCATCTGAGATTCAACTTCCAAATGTGACCCCTTGTTCTGTGTCCCATCTCTGGAACATCCTGTCTCTGTCCTCCTTATCAATTCCTCGCAGTATTTTGTATGTCGTATCATGTCTCCCCTCACCCTCCTGTCCTTCAGTGTCGTCAGGCAGATTTTCCTTAACCTTTCTTCGTATGACATTTCCCTTAGCTCTGGAACTAGCCTTGTTGCAAGCCTTTGCACTTTATCTAATTCCTTGACGTTGCCTTGACCACCAGTATGTGTGTGTTCCTAAAGTGCGTGTAGTGTGTGTGTGTGTGTGTGTGTGTGTGTGTGTGTGTGTGTGTGTGTGTGTGTGTGTGTGTGTGTGTGTGTGTGTGTAAGTGTGTGTGGGTGTGCAATGTGTGTGTGTGTGCGTGCGTGTGCAAATGTGTGCGTGGTGCGTGCTGAGAAAGAGAGAAATGTATTCACCCACATAAACACACCTACATGTGTTTGCAGGGGTCGAGTTTCAGTTCTTGTCCCTGATTCTCCACGGGTTGATATTTGGTCTTCTCTCTTATGGCTACGCGAGCCCTATCATACCTATGCTTAACACTATATATTGATCTTACCCCTACCACTTTACTGTTTAGATCATTTCACTTCCTGACTATAGCTAAAGAAATATTTCCTAACAGCTTTGTGGCTCTTACGTGCTTTAAGTTTGCAGTTTTGCCCTCGTGTACCTGATTAACCCTCATAAATAGTCTTTCTCTGTCCCTCCTAACAATTCCTCTCAGAAATTTGTGCGTTATGTCACTCACGATCTTTTTGTGCTTTTTGTCGTCAGGTTGAAATCCTTTAGTCTCTCATAGCTCATGTTCCTTTGCTCTGGGACTAGTCTCATTGCAAACCTCTGCACGTTTTCCAGTTTCTTAACATGTTTTATAAGGTGTGGGTTCCATAGTGGTGCTGCGTACTTCAAGATGGACTTGACCTAGGTCGTATATTGTGTCGCTCATGGATATCTCGTTGTGGTTTATGAGGCTAAACTGATGTGCGCCTCAGGCGACGGGAACCCACCGATTTGTGCTTACTGCTTTGTGTTTGCGAGGGTCGAAGCTCAGCTTCTGGCCCCGCTTCCTAGACCACTTTGGTATTAGTGTTTTCTGGCCTCTTAGGCTTTATTATATCTAATCTTGAAGATGTGTATTGAATATGCCTCCACCACTTCATCGAAGTTATTCCATCTCTTGACCACACTGTTGCTCATCCGCAACCTTACCTTCCAACTGGCCTCAGTTCCGGTACTAGTCTGGTTGCAAAGCTTTGGAGCTTTACAAGCTTCTGTACATGATCAGCTGTGGGCTCAATGATTGTGTGTACTCACGTTCATACACTTATCTATAAGTGTTTGCAGAGGGAGAATCTCAACTCCTAGCTCCACCTCTTCGCTGCCCTATTGTATCTCTTCTTAAAGTTATGTATAATCACGCCTCTGCTACTTCAGTGTCTAGGTCGTTCCACTTCCTGGACTCTCTAAAGGTGAAGAAATATTTTCAGACATTTTTGCAAGTCATCTGTGTTTTCAACTTCCAGCTGTGCCCTCGTGTTGCTGTCTTCCCGTCCACCTTGTCTGTACCTCTCATTATTTTGAATGTAGTTATCATACCCCTAGTCCTTCTGTCCTTTAATGTCATCGAGTTTAACTCTGTCAGTTTCTCCTCATAACTCTTAGTCCTTATCTCCTGAACTACTCTCGTTTCAATCCTCTTCACTTCCTCCAATTTCTTGACATGCTTGATAAGGCGAGGATTCCTTACTGGTACTGTATACTTCAAAATGGGCCTGACATATGTCGTATAGTGTCGTGAAGGACTCTTTGCTTAGGTTCCTGAAAGATAATCTTAGATATGCCAGATGCGCTTTTGCTGCAACAATCATTCGGTTGATGTGCGCCTCAGGTGATATGCTCGGTACAGTGCTCACCCCGAGGTCCTCCGTGAGTGAGGTTTGAATCCCTTTGCTTGGGTTAGATTCCATTAACTACTTGTCATATCAAACCTGCAGTTATCTCAGAACCATTAATAGTTTTTCGTGGTACTCATCTGTTTGTATTCCCCTCATTAGTTTCACATCGTCAACAAACACAAATACTCTTGACTATTTCTTCAGTCATGACATTCGTGAGTAAAGAAACAACACCGGTCCCAGCACTGACCCTTGTGGTCAGTCTATTTGCTTCCTGTTAAGTTTTCCTGATCCACGTAGTGCTTTTTCATGTTATTTCTGCCTGCTCCTTTAGTATTTGACCTAGTTTCTTTTGCGATAATGTATCAAAAGCCTTCTTAAAGTTCCAGATATGCAGTTCACCCATTCTCTCTCTCTCTCTCTCTCTCTCTCTCTCTCTCTCTCTCTCTCTCTCTCTCTCTCTCTCTCTCTCTCTCTCTCTCTCTCTCTCTCTCTCTCTCTCTCTCTCTCTCTCTCTCTCTCTCTCTCTCTCTCTCTCACTCAAGAACATAAGAAAGAAGGAACACTGCAACAGGCCTACTGACCCGTGCGGAGCAGGTCCATGTTCTCCCCCCCGGATTAGCCCAATGACCCACCCAGTCTGATCATCTCCACTCAAGGATGGAGCACTGCACCAGACCCAACAGCACAAGCTAGTCTCTCTCTCTCTCTCTCTCTCTCTCTCTCTCTCTCTCTCTCTCTCTCTCTCTCTCTCTCTCTCTCTCTCTCTATCTATATATATATATATATATATATATATATATATATATATATATATATATATATATATATATATAATTATAATATATCGTCCTCCTGCTTCACTTCTGTTACCTTGTCGTAAAACTCTAATAAGTTTTGTGAGGCAACTTAGCTGGTTGTTGCTCATGAACTCACTCCATTCCAGATGTTCCACCACTCTTCTCCTGGTAATCTTCGTAACCTTACACACTATGCATGTCAATGACACTGACCTCAGGTAAGAACGCAACCTGTATGTATAATGTTCGCCAAGACCGTAGTCCTGGCACGGGTCTCAATCTTGCGATGACCCGTCTCTGGCTCCCGAGGGAGAAAGGTTTCTACAGTGATGCGACGTATGCTGCTCAAGCACTCTTCTGGTCAGTTCAACTGGTACATCTCATAAGCGACAACACCAGATGTACTCCTAACTGTGGACACTAGCGAGGAGGAGGATATGTCGTTATCACAGGTAACAGCTTGTCTGGTTCGTTGACTCCATGGTACACTAGTGTGGCCGCAGTCATCTCTGGGTCCTCTTCGGGAGGGAATATCACTCCTAGTTGCCTGCGGAGTGTCTCAGTAACTTCGCACTCCAGAAGATAGTGTGTTAGGGGCCGCTGGACAACGTGCTGACAGTACTGACACATCTCCTCCTCATCCTTGTCTACCATCATCTTGGCTGTGGGAAAGCCCAAACGAAGCCGATGGATGGCGGTACACTGCGCTCTGGACCAGCTTCTATCATATGGAGGTGGTTCTCCCTGAGTCGCTGCTCGGTACCACTGTTGAGATGGGGTATCACCTAAGACCTCCCCCATAAGTTTCATGGCTCTGGCAGCCACCAGTTTGGCCTGTCGTAGGCTGATTGGGACAGTAATCCCAACTTGTGGATAGTCTGTTGCTGCCTTGGCTGCATCATCTGCCGCCTCATTTCCCCGGATGCCAGCATGGCTGGGGATCCAGTTCAATGTCGATCTGTTACCCTGAACTTCTAAGGCTGTCATTATGCTCAGGATCGATGTGATGAGGTGAACATTGTCCTGTGGTTGAGGATGGGAGAGGGCACTGATTGCAGAGGTGGAGTCGATGCCGTAGGGCATGTGACAACGCCTGCTGAATCGCCACCAGCTCAGCTTGAAGGATCGTGCAGTGGTCAGGGAGTCGCCAGCCTTGTGTGTAACCATTGTGGTACAGTCCAGCTGCTGCTCTCTTCCTGTCAGGGTCGACAGAACCATCTGTGAAATACACTGCACACATGCCTCCCTCTGCCAGTGCCATGCTTGTCTCAGCATGATTGCTGAGGGTGTCTTGACTGCAGAGACGCTTAGAGATGGGTAGCTGCATGATACAAACATCGGCTGGATCTGGGTGCCAGGGAGGTGGTGGATGGTACCCAGCAACAGGAAGGTCACAACTCTTCTCAAGGAGTAGTTGTATAGGCAGCAGCTTCCGCCCAGCAGCACAAAACGAACGAATCCAGGAGTAGCCCGTGAAGAGTGTGGGATCTTGTGCCATGGTTGTCAATATCCGTCTCCTTAGTGGGGTGCCTTGCTGCCGGTGCAGAATCGTGGCCACTTTGCAGGCGTTTATGTATCTTACTCTGTCAGCCAAGGAAGGAAGCCGGGCCTCAGATCTGAGACATACTGTGTTGATCCAGATGGGGGCCCCAAGCATAGTTCTTATCGCCTGGTTTTGTACGACCTCCACCCAGAAAACGTAACCTATCTGTCCCCTTTCTTAAATACTACGACAACACTTGTCGTCTTCACCTCTGGTATTTGTCCTCTGTCGATTGCCTTGTTGAGGAGTGTGGATAGTGACTCAGTGCTTCCCCACTGAGTAGTTTACTCACCTTTTTTCCTATCGTATATATTGTCCAACATTCTCTGGTTCATTCTGCCTCTTTGGATTTTTTAATAACGTCCAATGTTTCTTCTGAGAATACATCCTTTAATTACTGCCTGAGATTCTCTCAGACCTCCAAGTCATTTCTTACCGGGTTTCCTCCTTCCTTTCTCAGTCTGATTATTTCCTTGTTTGCTGTTGTTTTGCTTCTGATGTGTCTGTGTGTTTGTGTGTGTGTGTGTGTGTGTGTGTGTGTGTGTGTGTGTGTGTGTGTGTGTGTGTGTGTGTGTGTGTGTGTGTGTGTGTGTGTGTGTGTGTGTGTGTGTGTGTGTGTGTGTGTGCGTGTGAGTGTGAGTGTTTTTGTGAGTGTGTGTTTGTGTGTGTGGGGGTTGTATTCACCTATATATACTCATTTATATGTGGTTGCAGGGGTCGATTCACAGCTACTGGTTCCGCCTCTTCGCTAGTCGTTATGAAATCTACTATCTCTCTCTGCTCCAAAAGCCTTATCGTACCTCTTCTTAAAGCTATGTATGGATCTTACCTTCACTATTTCACTCTCCAGAATGCTCCACTTCCTGGAAACTCTTGAGGTTGAAGAAATGCTTCCTAGCATTCCTATGACTCGTCTGAGCCATAGGGATGTGTGTATGTGTGTGTGTGTGTATGTGTGTGTGTGTGTGTGAGAGAGAGAGAGAGAGAGAGAGAGAGAGAGAGAGAGAGAGAGAGAGAGAGAGAGAGAGAGAGAGAGCGTGTACAAAAGTGTGTGCGTGAGAGCGTGAGTAAGAGCATGACTCAGCCATGAGGGTGCTGAGGCTGGGTCACTGCTCTTTCTTGATCCCGTGATAGGGACACACAGGAAGGGTGAGTACACACCACTTTCCCTGCCGCATGCGTTCCCCACGTCGCGTGATCAATGATGGCCTTGTCCATGAACCATTAAATATAATGAAAAAATGCCTTAAAAATTTGACGTATGTGCATAACTCATAGCAAAATATTCGTTTAAAAATCTGAATGTCCTTCGGCCACTGCGAGTTACGACAAATGAATTCCTCCTATCACATAACCTGAGCCTAATGAGCCTCAACGACTGCAAGAGGCCTATTAGTTGTGCCACAAAACACTTTAGTGTAAGAGATAAAATTCAACCCTCCCAGGTAGTCCTTAAACTTCAGATTAACATCTCTGTAAGGCCTAAGAGAAGTAGCTCAAAAATAGAGGTCTATCACTCTCACAAGATCAACCCACTCAAGAGTATAACCACGTAGTATATCCACTCGACGTAGCTGAACGGTTATACTAACACCCCTGGTCAAGGTAGTCTGGGGATCCGTTCTCTGCTGAATATAGTTGTGTTGCTCTAACGGTCTAACCTTTTTATTTTTCTCAAGAGAGTAATCTGACGAAATTAGGTTTGCAATACCCGTAGACTTTCGTCCACTGCACCGTGGTAACTGAGACAGTAGAGACTTTGAAGTATACCTGAATTGCATTTCGTGGGTCAACGCCCCCGCTTCCCGGACAATGATCAGGCCTCGCGGTGGATTAGGGCCTAATCAACCAGACTGTTACAGCTGGCCGCACGTAAACCAACGTACGAACCACAGCTAGGCTGGTGGTAGCGTAGATATCTGCGTGGGCAATAATGTAGGAAGTTATGTGGGTGGTTGGTTAGGTTAGGTAAGATTTGTCAGGAAACAGGACAAGTATTTCCTGACGCGAGTCGTAGTCATATGATGACCCACAACTGGAGCTCTAGGTCATTTGACAGAGCCCTTGACTCACCAATCCACCCCTTAAAAATCTATGGTTATGATTATAACCATGAGACATGATTGTATTGAAAATGGTGGTATGGTGATGGTGGTAGTAAAAGTGAAGACAGTGATGTAGGTGATCATTGTATTAGCGATGGGAATATATATAAATAATACTGTGACTGGCCGAGAATCGAAAACTCGATATTTTAGCAAGCCTCTCTGGAAGCCCGCATGTTCAGAGACGCCTTAGTCCACTCGGCCATCAATGCTTCAAACATCAGGTGCCCAGTACTACTGGAGATGTCCAGTGGTAATATATAGTGCAAAAATTTCGGGGGTTTGATACCTTTCTCGGATCGCGCCGAAATACATCGAGTTGCGGAGACAGTTGTGTGGTTAGCCGTAATGCAAGACTTCCACAATTCAACCAAGGATCACACAATTCAATCCAAGAGCCCTACAAGTCAATGCTCTCTGATCTCACTCTTCCCGTACACCTGACAAGTATCGTCAGCAGCTAAAAACTAGTTTCTACTCTCCTGGCCGCCTCTCCTTCTCTTGCTGTTGGGAAAATAACTCTTGATCGAAGGAAATGGAGCTATCTCATCCCTCCTTCCCTTGGTATGATCAGATATGATTACCTCCCTTTCCTCACCATTCTGAGTAATTATAATAATAATAATAATAATAATAATAATAATAATAATAATAATAATAATAATAATAATAATAATAATAAAAATAATAATAATAATAATAATATTATTATTATTATTATTATTATTATTATTATTATTATTATTATTATTATTATTATTATTATTATTAGAAGAAGAAGAAGAAGAAGAAGATGAAATAGAATAATTGATAATTAAGGATTCCGTGTCTCCCTGTTGTACTTCAGTCTGTTCTTGTGTGTGTGTGTGTGTGTGTGTGTGTGTGTGTGTGTGTGTGTGTGTGTGTGTGTGTGTGTGTGCGTGCGTGCGCGCGCGCGTGCGTGTGTGCATGTGTGTACTCACCTATTTGTATTCACTTATTTGTGGTCGCAGGGTCGATTCGCAGCTCCTGGCCCCTCCTCTTCGCTGGTTACTACTAGGTCCACTCTCTCCCTACTCTAAGAGCCTTGTCATGTGTGTGTGTGTGTGTGAGGGGTGAGTCAGGTTATAAATTGACGAGGCGTGGCCGGTTGGACACCTGGCTCATGTGAGTCACACACACACACACACACACACACACACACACACACACACACACACACACACACACACATACACACACACACACATACATATGTTCGGCTGGTATCTTGGCTGGGTCCCGTTAGCTCAACAAGGGTAAGCTAAAACATAAAATTATTGGATATTGGAATGAGAATAAACCCGAACGCACCTATTTGTGGTTGCAAGGCTCGATTCATAGCTCCTGGCCCGTGTGTGTATGTGTATGTGTGTGTGTGTGTGTGCTTACTCACCTATTTGTGGTTGCAGGAGCCGATTCTCAGCTCCTGTCCGTGCTTCTTAGCTTCCCACTATACGAATTCATTCTTTTTGCCTCGTGGGCCCTATCGTACCTACTCTTAAAACTATGTATATCATCTGCCTCCACCATTTCCTCACCAAAATCATCGCAATTCTCTATCACTCTGAAACTGAAGAACTACTTCCTGACATTCCTTTGGCTCATCTGTTACTTTCACTTCCAGCTGTGTTTCCGAGTTACCGTTTCTCACCTCTCAGACAGCCTATTTCTGTCTACCTTATCAGTTCTCTCTGAGTATTTTGAATGTTGTTATCATGTCCCTCCTGGTTCTTCTCTCCTCCAGTGTTGCTAGATTCATTTCCGTTAGCTGTGTTAGGTAAATGGACACAGATGTTATTAATGGGACATTTTATTGTGGCAATGTTTTGCTCTCCAGGAACTTCATCAAGACGTTACGGCTTGCCAAAGCTCCTGGAGAGCGAAACGTTGCAACAGTAAAATGTCACATTATTTGCATTTGTGTCCATTTACCTAATATTTAGTCGATAATTCTACCAGCATTACCAGCAAGCTTTGTTGCATACTTCTGCACTTTCTCCATTAACTTGATATGTTTATTTGTAGGTGCGGATTCCATACTGGTGCTGCGTACTCCAAGATTGTGTGTGTGAGGTGGGGAACTGTGTGCATTTATCTAGTACTGAATTAAGATGTTGAGCTAATATCTATTAAATTTAATAATAAATACAAGAATAGATTTAAAGTTTGTGTAATATGGGTGTCACTCGTCCTGGTTCCTCCCTTGATGAAAAGTTTCTCTCTCCAGCTTGTGAATATTTCTCGGTATTTTGTTTGTTTTAATTAAGTCTCCACTTTCTCAACTTCTTCTAGTGGTTAGGCAGAGTTAGTGAAGTCTTTCCTCAGAGCTTTTGTTCCGCATTTTAAGTACCAGCCTGGAGATGACTCTTTATATATAGTATTTTCCTTTTTTTTTTCAGCTAGGATCTGGCTCAACACTTGGGCAGCACGAATAGTGCTTTGAGGGATTCTACGTTCAGAAATGTAAAGGCTGCACTTAACTTTGCTAATATAACACACTTTGCTAATGTTAAGCGTGATGTTTACTTCGGGTAAGCTAGTAGTTGCTTGCTCGTTAATTGCTAATTGTTAATACTCTCTAATTGCCAACGCCAGCGCCTCCTTAACCACTGAACGAGGCGTCCTTCTAAGATCCGAGCCAGTAGACACTTCGGTGTTTTCTGAGGGATATAAAACCGCCATCACCTCGATGTCTTGTCTTCCTCGTGATTCTTTACGTTGCTCTCTGGCTTCCTACTCTATGTGCCAGTTTTCTTTTCTGTGAATTTACGCGAGTTGAATTCCATTAGCCTCTTTTTCGTACCATTTCGTACCAATGATGGCTCGCCATCATTCAGTTCCTTGGAGGCTTCCATGTCTGCGAGCATTTCTATGTATGAGTCTGTCTTTCTCTCAGACGATTTATGTATGTCGAAAACAGTATGAAACCTAGGAGTGAGCCTCGGGGTAACACTAGGAGTGAGCCTCGGAGTCACACTAGGAGTGAGCCTCGGGGTTACGCTAGGAGTGAGCCTCGGAGTCACACTAGGAGTGAGCCTCGGAGTCACACTAGGAGTGAGCCTCAGAGTCACACTAGGAGTGAGCCTCGGGGTTACACTAGGAGTGAGCCTCGAAGCCACACTAGGAGTGAGCCTCGGAGTCACACTAGGAGTGAGCCTCGGAGTCACACTAAGAGCTGCTCTTAGCCAATCTAGTTTGCGTTTCTGACTGTGTTTATTTCTCATGGGTGCTATTATTCCTTCAGACTCATCACTTGATCCTTAGTTGTCACCTTCCTTGCGATGTTGCTATGCACCACCTTTGGTTCAGCTTTTGCTTTGAGGAAAAAGACTTCTTACGAATTAAAATCCCCCGGGGATTATTAACTCAGAATTAATCAAGAAAGCCAGTCACTGTGGCTCATTTACATTAAATCTTGGGACCTTCTTTCCCTAGATACGACTCACAACATTCTGATAACTACAAGCACCTATTTACCGCTTGGAAAACGGAAGCAACAGGTGCAAGAAAACTTGCTCATATATCGCTTGCAAGAATTCTTATGGGTAAAAACTATAGCGTTGTGTCTAGATGACCGATGATCATATAGTTAAATGTCAGCAGAAGGATGAATCAAAAGTAAAATCTTAGGGTAAGTGTTGCAAGAGTGCACGAAGTGGACGGAACCTTGAAGCAAATATCATTACTCAGCTATATTGATAGAATGATGTTTTTTTTTTTTTTTTTTTTTTGAGGAAAGCGGACCAGTCTTGGAGGACCAGGGCATTACTGGCTCCCACGCCTTAACATTTCTTTTGTCTCGCATTCAATTTACCTTGTTTCTCTCCTCCTTATTCCAGGATATTAGCGGCTTGCTTGGCCTCACCTCTCTCTCTCTCTTTATTTCTCTCTCTCTCTCTGTCTCTCTCTCCGTTGTTAGTTTTGATCTGGACTATCGTTGTTCTCTCTTTTCTTAGCTTGGCAGCGACAGTTGATCCGTGGACCTGTATTAAGAGAGCAAAATTCTTGAAGAAAGGTTACCTTAACTTTGACGCTTTCCTGTGAAAAAGACGTAAAATACGAAGACACTTAATTAAGACATACAAAATACTCAAGGAAACAATCATTGTGGGTTATGACGGCAGGGACCAGAATGTTGATGGACGGGGACACACACAGACACACACACACACACACACACACACACACACACACACACACACACACACACGCACACACACACACACACACACACCCACCAACACACCCACCCACACACCCACCCACACACCCACCCACACACCCACCCACACACCCACACACCCACACACACCCACACACCCACACACACCCACACACACCCACAAACACCCACACACACCCACACACCCACCCACACCCACCCACACACCCACACACACACCCCCACACACACACCCACACACACACAAACACACACACACCCACCCACACACCCACCCACACACCCACCCACACCCACCCACACACCCACCCACACACTCACCCACACACCCACACACCCCCCACACCCCCCCCCCACACACACGCAACACACACACGCAACACACACATATTGCCAGACTCACACATACACTCCCCCCCTCCCCCACCGACATCTCACTCCTTCACCTGATCCCTCCCCTCCCTCTTTCACCCTCCCCCTCCCCACCTCTCCCTCACCCACTTACCCACTTGCTTCACTCTCCTTCCCACTCCCCCTCCCCACTACTCTCCCATATAGCCACAGTTCCTCCTCTACCTCCCCTCCCCCACACTCTGACATATACAATACTAACCTAACATACAGAATTACATAGGTTTCCCACTCTGAGACAATCAGGATAAAACAAAAATGGGTTGCCAGAGAGCAACAAGAAAACCCAAGGGACAGGAGGAGGAAACTGCAAAGGAAGATTGGGCAGCAGAGCTCACAAAAAGGGAACAAGAATGGGAAAAGAAACTAGAAGAACTTAGCATGAGAATGGAAGAGAGGATAGACATGGAAAGCAGGAAGTGGGAGGTGAAAGTCAAAGCAGCAGAGGCCAGGATACAGAGTTTAGAAGAGGAACTGGAAAATCTGAAATAGCCTAAAGAACTAAAGAACATTTTGGGATTGACAACAGAGGCCGCTACCTCAGCCACAAATAAGGGGACTGTAGGGAAAGAAGGAGCAAAACTGCATCTAGAAGCTCTATCAGTGGAGACTGTAGTAAATGAAGGAGCTAAGCTATATGTGGAGGCCCTAAAAGACCACAACAGAGCCCAGGGAAAGCCGAGAAGGAAAAATGACAGGCCACTGAGCCCATGTACAGTAGCTAGTGAAACTGAAGAAAGGAAAGCTGCAATGGAGGAAATCAAATTGAATGAGGGGATACACAGGGATATGAAGTGGGAGAATGAAAGGGTGAGGTCAGTCTTTGTGTATGGGCTACAGGAAGTTGAAGGGGAAACATATGAAGCAAGAAAACAAGGGGAAAAAAAAGCAATTGAAAGCATCATGAAAGTAATCGGAGAAGACGACATGACCCAGCTGGAAAATTTTCGGAGAATAGGGGGGTTTGTAAAAAAAAGAACCCGGCCAGTGAAAGTGACCTTCAAGGCAGAATCGACTCGGAACAGGATACTGCAGGAAAAAGCATGATTAAGGGACATGCCGGCATACAGGAAGGTGTATCTCGACCGCGACAGAACACAAGACGAAAGGCGGAAACTGAGAGAGATGGTACAAAGGCGAAAGGAGGAAAGAGAGGGGATGGAGAAGACAGACAGGAGATCCCAGACACAGGAAGAAGATCAAATACAACCTCCCTCACAGCTTCCTATAGAAGCCTCCCAACCAGGTCAACCCCAGTGCAGCCAAACACTCTAAACCAAAACACCCATGCCATATCCAATGCCCCCACCCACTACATTACAAACTCCACCCCCACAGCAACCACCCATAGTTCCTTATCAGGTCTCCCACTTCCCCAACCCCAATACACCTCCCAGACCACAGTCTTAGAAAAAAAGTTGAAGGTATGGTATACAAATGCAGATGGAATAACAAATAAGTATGAGGAGTGGCACGAAAGAATCAAGGAGACATCCCCAGACATAATAGCACTCACAGAAACAAAACTCACCAGAATAATAACAGATTCAATCTTTCCACCCGGATATCAAATCTTCAGGAAAGACAGAGGGAGGAGAGGGGGAGGAGGAGTTGCACTGCTCATTAAAAGCCAGTGGGTTTTTGAGAAAATGGAAGGAATGGATGGCATGGGTGAAAGGGACTACTTAGTAGGAACAATCCAGTCTGAGGGACATAAGGTGATAATTGCAGTAATGTACAACCCACCACAGAACTGCAGGAGACCAAGAGAAGAATACGATGAGAGCAACAGAGCCATGGTCGACACACTAGCCGAGGTGGCCAGGAGAGCACACGTGGGGGGAGCAAAGTTACTAGTTATGGGTGATTTCAATCACAAGGAGATTGACTGGGAAAACCTGGAGCCCCATGGGGGTTCCGAAACATGGAGAGCCAAGATGATGGATGTAGTACTGGAAAACCTCATGCATCAACATGTTAGAGACACTACCAGAGAGAGAGGAGAAGATGAACCAGCAAGACTGGACCTTGTATTCACCTTGAGTAGTTCAGACATCGAGGATATCTTGTATGAAAGGCCCCTGGGAGCTAGTGATCATGTGGTTCTGTGCTTCGACTACATAGTTGAGCTCCAAGTGGAGAGAGTAGCAGGAATAGGATGGGAAAAACCAAACTACAAAAGGGGGAACTACTCAGGCATGAGGAACTTCCTTCAAAACATTCAGTGGGAGAGGGAACTGACAGGAAAACCAGTACAAGAAATGATGGACTATATGGCAACAAAATGCAAGGAGGCAGAGGAGAGGTTTGTTCCCAAGGGAAACAGAAATAATGGGAAGAACAGAACGAGTCCTTGGTTCACCCAAAGGTGTAGGTAGGCAAAAACTAGGTGTACTAGAGAATGGAAAAGGTACAGAAGACAGAGAACTCAGGAAAATAAAGAGATTAGCCAAAGAGCCAGAAATGAATATGCACAGATAAGAAGGGAGGCTCAGCGACAATATGAAAATGACATAGCATCGAAAGTCAAGACTGACCCGAAGCTGTTGTACAGCCACATCAGGAGGAAAACAACAGTCAAGGACCAGGTAATCAGACTGAGGAAGGGTGATGGGGAATTCACAAGCAACGACCGAGAGGTATGTCAGGAGCTCAACACGAGATTTAAAGAAGTATTTACAGTGGAAACCAGTAGGACTCCAGGAAATCAGAACAGGGGGGTACACCAGCAAGTGCTGGATGAGGTACATATAACCAAGGAGGAAGTGAAGAAGCTGCTATGCGAACTTGACACCTCAAAGGCGGTGGGACCAGACAACATCTCTCCGTGGGTCCTTAAAGAGGGAGCAGAGATATTGTGTGTGCCATTAACAAAGATCTTCAACACATCATTTGAAACTGGGCAACTCCCTGAGGTATGGAAGATGGCAAATGTAGTCCCAATTTTTAAAAAGGGAGACAGACATGAGGCACTAAACTACAGACCTGTATCACTAACGTATATAGTATGCAAGGTCATGGAGAAGATCATCAGGAGGAGAGTGGTGGAGCACCTGGAAAGAAACAAGTGTATAATTGACAACCAGCATGGTTTCAGGGAAGGAAAATCCTGTGTCACAAACCTACTAGAGTTTTATGACAAGGTGACAGAAGTAAGACAAGAGAGAGAGAGGGGTGGATCGACTGCATTTTTTTGGACTGCAAAAAGGCCTTCGACACAGTTCCTCACAAGAGGTTACTGAAAAAGCTAGATCAGGCACACATAACAGGAAAGGCACTGCAATGGATCAGAGAATACCTGACAGGGAGGCAACAACGAGTCATGGTACGTGACGAGGTGTCAGAGTGGGCGCTTGTGACAAGCGGGGTTCCACAGGGGTCAGTCCTAGGACCTGTGCTGTTCTTGGTATATGTGAACGACATAACAGAAGGGATAGACTCAGAAATGTCTTTGTTTGCAGATGATGTGAAGTTAATGAGAAGAATCAAATCGGATGAGGATCAGGCAGGACTACAAAGAGACCTGGACAGGCTGCAAGCCTGGTCCAGCAACTGGCTCCTTGAGTTTAACCCTGCCAAATGCAAAGTCATGAAGATTGGGGAAGGGCAAAGAAGACCGCAGACACAATATAGTTTAGATGGCCAAAGACTGCAAACCTCACTCAAGGAAAAAGATCTGGGGGTGAGTATAACACCGAGCATATCTCCTGAGGCGCACATAAATCAGATAACTGCTGCAGCATACGGGCGCCTGGCAAACCTACGGATAGCGTTCCGATACCTCAGTAAGGAGTCGTTCAAGACACTGTATACCATTTACGTCAGGCCCATACTGGAGTATGCAGCACCAGTTTGGAATCCACACCTAGTCAAGCACGTCAAGAAATTAGAGAAAGTGCAAAGGTTTGCAACAAGACTAGTCCCAGAGCTACGGGGATTGTCCTACGAAGAAAGGTTGAGGGAAATCGGCCTGATGACACTGGAGGCCAGGAGGGTCAGGGGAGACATGATAACGACATATAAAATACTGCGCGGAATAGACAAGGTGGACAAAGACAGGATGTTCCAGAGATGGGACACAGACACAAGAGGTCACAATTGGAAGTTGAAGACTCAGATGAATCGAAGGGATGTTAGGAAGTATTTCTTCAGTCATAGAGTAGTCAAGTCGTGGAATAGTCTAGAAAGTGACGTAGTGGAGGCGGGAACCATACATAGTTTTAAGGCGAGGTATGATAAAGCTCATGTAGCAGGGAGAGAGAGGACCTAGTAGCAATCAGTGAAGAGGCGGGGCGCATTGGCTTAAACCGGTAGGAGACTTGGAACTGCCTCGCATGGGCCAGTAGGCCTGCTGCAGTGTTCCTTTTTTCTTATGTTATGCTTTTATGTTCTTATGTCTCCAGTATAACAGTAGATAATGACAGTGTCTCCATTATAACAGTAGACAATGACAGTGTCTCCAGTATAACAGTAGACAATGACAGTGTCTCCAGTATAACAGTAGACAATGACAGTGTCTCCAGTATAACAGTAGACAATCACAGTGTCTCCAGTATAACAGTAGACAATGACAGTGTCTCCAGTATAACAGTAGACAATGACAGTGTCTCCAGTATGACAGTAGACAATGACAGTGTCTCCAGTATAACAGTAGACAATGACAGTGTCTCCAGTATAACAGTAGACAATGACAGTGTCTCCAGTATAACAGTAGACAATGACAGTGTCTCCAGTATAACAGTAGACAATGACAGTGTCTCCAGTATAACAGTAGACAATGACAGTGTCTCCAGTATAACAGTAGACAATGACAGTGTCTCCAGTATAACAGTAGACAATGACAGTGTCTCCAGTATAACAATAGACAATCACAGTGTCTCCAGTATAATGAGAAGGAGGAGGAGGGATGAATGGAGGTGAGGGGAGAAAGAGAGAGAGAGAAAGAGAGAGAGACATAAATAAAGGATGTTTAACTGTGGGACTAATGTACATCGGTAATATCTGGCACCATTAAACATGGATACATTTGTATATAAATCCCTGAGAAAAGTTAGAAACCACCTGAGCACAAATGAAACACAAAAATAAATTTATATATTTCGGTCTCCAGCGTAACGCTAATCCGAGCAAGTACAAGGAGATTACGTGTCATTGATTTCATAATGAATATAAATGGAATATCCTTAAGGCAAGAAAAAACAGAGCTCGATCCTTGGGTGTTTGTTTTTCCCCGCGCATATATATGTAGTTCAGGGCAGTGAGGTGGAAGAGAGGAAAAAGTCAGTTCTTCTCACGCTAAATCTCGACCTTTGTGTGGTAAAGACGCCTCGTCACTTAGCCGTATCTACGCAAGTCTCTGCCAGAGACTTTTTTCTTTTCTCCAGACTTAGGAATATCCGCTTATACCACTCTGATAGGTACTGTGTGATAGTTACATGGTAGGAATACCCGCAGTGTGTTGCTATGATAACTATTTGTTAGATACATAGTGGGAAGAACTGCAGTTTCGGGCTACGCTATTTTGTGATAGTGTTATGATGAGAACACGCAAAGTGTGCGGGTACCCTTTGTATATAATAGTTACATAAGAACACCAGTAGTGTACTGATACGTCGTTTACAAAGCAGGACACCAGCAGCGTGGTGCTGCGCTGTTTACTAAACAGGAACACTAGCAATATGCTGCTACGCTATCCTGTGTGACAGCTGCATGGCAGGAATACCAGCAAAAGATATGTACCTTCTTACTGGATCACACAGGATGGGTTTAATAGCATAGGTGATGAAATCTGTACCAGCTGGCAACCCACCCTCATTTTACATCGTTTACTTTTCTACGCATTAACCAGCGTCAGTATTCTAGATGAGGAAAAGTTACATAACCCTAAATACATACAATATTATTACTGAGTAACTACAAGAATGAATCCCATACGTGTGGCAGCACAGCATCTATGGGTATCCAAGCACCGTTCAGTTCAGTACGTTAGAGCTGGCAGACATCAGAATAACGACGAGGATATTAAGTACTCACTGTGAATACAGTATCTACCTCAGTTCTAGTGAAAATGGAGGGAGGGATGAAGGAATAAGAGAGAGGGAGGGTTGAAAGAACAAGTGAAAGGCGAAGGGGTCGGGGGGAAGAGAGGATGGGGGAACAGAGAACTGTGAGGTAGAAAACACTTGGCAGGGGACAGTTTGGGGGAAAACCTTTTGCTAACATCAAGGCCAGAGTCACCCCGTTAGTTTTTACCCCGTGAAGGAATCTTGTGTGGTTATGATGACAAGCATAATGTGTGCGGGTCAGCGGTAGTGCACACGTAGTGGTAGTGCTGTGCACACAGTTTGGGGTAGTGCCATTTTTTGTGTGTGCATATATATATATATATATATATATATATATATATATATATATATATATATATATATATATATATATATATATATATATATATATATACATAACAACACTGCGACTAGCGGAGTGTACATACACAGTGTCCCCCTCAGAAAATATTAATAAATGATTCAGAGCATAACTTTACAAGCAGCCATCGTGGTTTAACTTTACAAGCAGCCATTGTGGTTTAACTTTACAAGCAGCCATCGTGGTTTAACTTACCCTCTATATTTTGAAATATTTCAGTCATTAGATACAAGTAAACATTGCGTCATTATATCTCCAAGATATCTGACATTCGCCAGCATGAAAGATTAGCAAGAAATGCTCAGACATATGACATTTATACATCTTAAATTTAATTAACACTTATCTGGCAAAAAAAAAAAACTGTTGTAAAATCTAAGTAGACAACAGTTTCCCGAGGAGTACCCCAAGGCATCGTCCTTGGACCATTTGGCTTTATATGTATATATATATATATATATATATATATATATATATATATATATATATATATATATATATATATATATATATATATATATATATACGGGAACAGGAAATGGGTCTCATCCTGATTCCATCCAAATGTGAAATCATCTCAGTCAGTCAACAAGTGATAAATGCAGTGAGATCAAAACTACCAGGAGCATCAGTCATTGCCCCTACAAATAGCGTCTTGCTAGGAGCAACTCTGGGAAGCGATGCCATTGACACAATTCTCAGGAAGAAATTGGAAGAATTGAGGAGAATGGAACAACGAATAGGGAATCTTGACACCCACGATGCCTTGTACCTTCTCACAAAGTGCTTGAGTCTGCCCAGGTTGACATATTTCCTAAGATGTGCACTTTCATATGATAACCCTATACTGCACGAATATGACAGTATTCTGAGGCAGATTTTTACGAAAGTACTTAGCCTTACTCTAGAAGACGGGCAGTGGAACCAAGCTACACTTCCAGTCAGACTAGGAGGCATTGGTGTCCGCAAGTCATTACAGACTGCACTCCCTGCTTTACTGTCCTCATGCGTTGCATCCAGAGGGCTTGTAGCAGCAATTCTCCCTGAACATCTTAGGGACAAGATTGGAGTCCAGGACCAAAAGTTTATTGACGGAGCCATGATCTGGGATAATCTAACGTGCTCTGAAACCAGACCTACTCCCCCCCAACAACTACAAACAATCGCACTGGGATGGCCCGATAGTGGAAAAAATAGCCTCAACAATGCTTCAGAGTGTGTCAGGGAAGGATAGAGCCCGCCTCCTGGCAGTGAGAGCCCCTCATGCTGGGGACTTTCTGTTGGCTGTTCCTAATTCCAGCCTTGGCACACGGCTCGACCCACAGACCATCCGCATTGGTGTTGCCCTTCGACTTGCCGCCCCTATTCTCGCCGAACAGAGGTGTATTTGTGGCAGTGAAGCAGCAGACCGATTCGGGTACCATGGTCTTGTGTGCCGTAAATCCGAGGGAAAGATTGCAAGACATGAGGAGGTTAATAACATTATCAAGAGGAGCCTCACAACAACCGGATGCCCAGCAGTAAGGGAGCCACTCCAACTATGCAGATTTGATGGCAGCCAGAAGCGTCCAGATGGTATCACCCTTCAAGCCTGGACAGACGGTAAGCAGATAGTGTGTGACTACACATGTGCATCTACCTTGGCTGATACCTATCTCCAATACACCAGGGAGGAAGGAGGGGCAGCCGCCAGCTTCAGGGAGTCCCAAAAGTCTAGAAAATACGGAGAACTTGCCCATCACTATATGTTTGTTCCCATAGGCTCAGAGACCCTTGGCTCACGGCGAAAGAATGCATCTAAATTCCTTAAGGAGCTGGGAAAAAGACTCATCAGAGTAACTAGGGATCCCAGAGCAGCTAGTTTTCTGTTCCAGCGACTCAGCTCTGCTGTTCAGAGGGGTAATGCCTGCTGTATTTTGGGCACGCGCCCCAGTTCTGAAGAACTGGATGAGATTTTCGCATTATAATCAGTGACAAACATGTAACAATATGTACTAGACATGTATTTCTCACATCTTTTGTACTGTATATGCCATCTTTATATCAACAATGTATCTCTTAAACTTTTTGTACCATATTATGTAATAATATATAATATATATATATATATATATATATATATATATATATACATATATATATATATATATATATATATATATATATATATATATATATATAAATATATATATATATATATATATATATATATATATATATATATGTATAAATATATATATATATATATATATATATATATATATATATATATATATATATATATATATATATATATATATATATATATATATATATATATATATATATATATCCAGACTTAAATCCTGCAAGAATGACGTGCAGTGCCTCTACTCTGAAGGGTGGGAGTGCAATGCCTGCAGTTTGAAAGATGGACGATGATGATGCGGTTCTAGAGGTGCCAGCTCTGATGAACCTACTGGGTGTTGCGGTTCCTGAGGCAGAAGGTGCATTGCCTGCACTCTAAATAATGGTCTGGGATGTTAGGGTTCTGGAGGTTGGAAGGGCAGCGCCTACACTCTGAATTCACTGAAGACAACGGGTAGTGAAAACGGATTGGTATCAGTTGTTGAACAAACTGATATTGATCATAGAGTAGCCACTGCTTCTAGTAAACAGAGTATGTGAGGATATCAACGCTTAAGGGAACTCTGATATATCCAGCGCTACCAGACGTAAACTGCTTGTTTACGTTATCCAATTTTTGGTAGTTAAACATACGCACATTTAGGATAGTTTACAATAACCCAAACTATCCTAACTATACCGAAGATTTTAGATTAGGATAAGTCAGATAAGAGTAGGAAATGATAGGATAAGTAAGGTTAAAAGGATATGTAGTCACACATAAGCTTATTAAAACTGGTGTGGCATTTCTGGCAGCTAGGTGTGTTGGGTAATATAAAGAACGTACACATCTACACGCACAACAAGTATGGTGAGACTCATCATACTGTACAATGAAAGAGAATGATCAGCTATCAGTGCCATCAGAGGCCTTGAATTATTATTACTATTATAATCAAGAAGAAGCGCTAAGCCACAAGGGCTATACAGCGCAGAGGCCTTGAAGATTTTCATAGGGAGATCATAAACAAAGCTAGAGTTTCTTAATCTATAATAAGCGAACTTGTGAAGGGAAGGAGGAGAGTGCAGTGTTGCTGGTGAAGTGCTCTTGAGTCAGGGAGCTGGAGCTGCCCTCCCCTTCCTCTGGTCAAACCTCAACGAGTCACCTAAAGAAAAAGAAGAAGAAAAGCGTAGCGATGCTGTGCACTGTAGAATCAGAAAATAATACAATGAAATTATTCTTTCAAAATATAGTTCCAAACAACTCATTGAATTAAAAAAAATAGCTTCTGAAAATAATATAAATTATAAGTTGATTTGGGCATAAGGTTACATATATATCAAACTTCTTATCCAAGTAAAAATACAAGATACATGGATGGTGTTCAGTATTATAGACCCAAAGTAATACACGAGAGGCGTGAATCAGCGTATATACACTCCATATTAAAGTCCCTATTTAAGTTATTAAAGTGTCCTTGACTGGTGGTGAAAAGGAGATAAGCAGCATTATTGATCCTCGTGTAGTCGATAAGATTTAAATTTAATAAACCAGCCAACTATAAATAGTCACTGCCTGACTTGGACTATTAGGCCTATTATAGTTTCCCCTAATTAGAAATAAACACTAAATAGCAAAGCAAGATTTTATTAAAACTACGTCCCACTGAAGGGCGAAACGTCGTCTTAATAAAGTATTGCATTATTCATGTGGCTTTTATTGCTAGGTTCTAAAATTTACCAGTTTCCTTTATAAATGTAACAAGTTTATCAATAAACTTAAATTCGAAATATTCTCACAGTGTCCTTGGAAACCTGAACACACACACACACACACACACACACACACACACACACACACACACACACACACACACACACACACACACACACACACACACACACACACACACACACACACACACACACACTCACACACACACACACACACTCACACACACACACACACACACACACACACACTCACTCATACACACACACACACTCACACACACACACACACACACACACTCACACACACACACACACACACACACACACACACACACACACACACTCACACACACACACACACTCACACACACACACACACACACACACACACACACACACACACACACACACACACACACACACACACACACACACACACACTCACACACACACACACACTCACACACACACACACACACACACACACACACACACACACACTCACACATACACACACACACACTCACACACACACACACACACACTCACACACACACACACACACACACACACACACACACACACACACACTCACACACACACACACACTCACACACACACACACACACACACACACACACACACACACACACACACACACACACACACACACACACATGTATAATAACGACAAAGTAAGGATAATCTAGCTCTTAGCGTAATAACTTCTCCGGTTAATTATCTCTGGTGAATCACACGTGGATTTTTGTGGAGGTGGATGACTGCGTCTCCTGCCTGGTGAAGACGTGATGGATGACTGCGTCTCCTGCCTGGTGAAGACGTGATGGATGACTGCGTCTCCTGCCTGGTGAAGACGTGATGGATGACTGCGTCTCCTGCCTGGTGAAGACGTGATGGATGACTGCGTCTCCTGCCTGGTGAAGACGTGATGGATGACTGCGTCTCCTGCCTGGTGAAGACGTGATGGATGGCTGCGTCTCCTGCCTGGTGAAGACGTGATGGATGACTGCGTCTCCTGCCTGGTGAAGACGTGATGGATGACTGCGTCTCCTGCCTGGTGAAGACGTGATGGATGACTGCGTCTCCTGCCTGGTGAAGACGTGATGGATGACTGCGTCTCCTGCCTGGTGAAGACGTGATGGATGACTGCGTCTCCTGCCTGGTGAAGACGTGATGGATGACTGCGTCTCCTGCCTGGTGAAGACGTGATGGATGACTGCGTCTCCTGCCTGGTGAAGACGTGATGGATGGCTGCGTCTCCTGCCTGGTGAAGACGTGATTAATGACTGCGTCTCCTTCCTGGTGAAGACGTGATGGATGACTGCGTCTCCTGCCTGGTGAAGACGTGATGGATGACTGCGTCTCCTGCCTGGTGAAGACGTGATGGATGACTGCGTCTCCTGCCTGGTGAAGACGTGATGGATGACTGCGTCTCCTGCCTGGTGAAGACGTGATTTATGACTGCGTCTCCTGCCTGGTGAAGACGTGATAGATGACTGCGTCTCCTGCATGGTGAAGACGTGATGGGTGACTGCGTCTCCTGCCTGGTGAAGACGTGATGGATGACTGCGTCTCCTGCCTGGTGAAGACGTGATGGATGACTGAGTCTCCTGCCTGGTGAAGACGTGATGGATGACTGCGTCTCCTGCCTGGTGAAGACGTGATGGATGACTGCGTCTCCTGCCTGGTGAAGACGTGATGGATGACTGCGTCTCCTGGCTGGTGAAGACGTGATGGATGACTGAGTCTCCTGCCTGGTGAAGACGTGATGGATGACTGAGTCTCCTGCCTGGTGAAGACGTGATGGATGACTGAGTCTCCTGCCTGGTGAAGACGTGATGGACGACTGAGTCTCCTGCCTGGTGAAGACGTGATGGATGACTGAGTCTCCTGCCTGGTGAAGACATGATGGATGACTGAGTCTCCTGCCTGGTGAAGACGTGATGGATGACTGAGTCTCCTGCCTGGTGAAGACGTGATGGATGACTGCGTCTCCTGCCTGGTGAAGACGTGATGGATGACTGCGTCTCCTGCCTGGTGAAGACGTGATGCATGACTGCGTCTCCTGCCTGGTGAAGACGTGATGGATGGCTGCGTCTCCTGCCTGGTGAAGACGTGATGGATGACTGCGTCTCCTGCCTGGTGAAGACGTGATGGGTGACTGCGTCTCCTGCCTGGTGAAGACGTGATGGATGACTGCGTCTCCTGCCTGGTGAAGACGTGATGGATGACTGAGTCTCCTGCCTGGTGAAGACGTGATGGATGACTGCGTCTCCTGCCTGGTGAAGACGTGATGGATGACTGCGTCTCCTGCCTGGTGAAGACGTGATGGATGACTGAGTCTCCTGCCTGGTGAAGACGTGATGGATGACTGCGTCTCCTGCCTGGTGAAGACGTGATGGATGACTGCGTCTCCTGCCTGGTGAAGACGTGATGGATGACTGCGTCTCCTGCCTGGTGAAGACGTGATGGATGACTGCGTCTCCTGCCTGGTGAAGACGTGATGGATGACTGCGTCTCCTGCCTGGTGAAGACGTGATGGATGACTGCGTCTCCTGCCTGGTGAAGACGTGATGGATGACTGCGTCTCCTGCCTGGTGAAGACGTGATGGATGGCTGCGTCTCCTGCCTGGTGAAGACGTGATGGGTGACTGCGTCTCCTGCCTGGTGAAGACGTGATGGATGACTGCGTCTCCTGCCTGGTGAAGACGTGATGGATGACTGCGTCTCCTGCCTGGTGAAGACGTGATGGATGACTGAGTCTCCTGCCTGGTGAAGACGTGATGGATGACTGCGTCTCCTGCCTGGTGAAGACGTGATGGATGACTGCGTCTCCTGCCTGGTGAAGACGTGATGGATGACTGCGTCTCCTGCCTGGTGAAGACGTGATGGATGACTGCGTCTCCTGCCTGGTGAAGACGTGATGGATGACTGCGTCTCCTGCCTGGTGAAGACGTGATGGATGACTGCGTCTCCTGCCTGGTGAAGACGTGATGGATGACTGCGTCTCCTGCCTGGTGAAGACGTGATGGATGATTGCGTCTCCTGCCTGGTGAAGACGTGATGGATGACTGAGTCTCCTGCCTGGTGAAGACGTGATGGATGACTGCGTCTCCTGCCTGGTGAAGACGTGATGGATGACTGCGTCTCCTGCCTGGTGAAGACGTGATGGATGACTGCGTCTCCTGCCTGGTGAAGACGTGGACAACCCCGGGGAAGTGCAGTTCAACTCAGCTCTTCCCAGAGCTGTGTTCTAATATCTGGATGAATAGAGTTTCTCTCCTCGTGCTGACTAAACCACACTAGTTTATTTCTCCAGATAATAAGAATAATAATAATAATAATAATAATAATAATAATAATAATAATAATAATAATAATAATAATAATAATAATAATAATAATAATAATAACGATAATAATAATAATAATAATTGTTATTGTTGTTAACGTGGTTGTTGGTTGCTGTTTGTTGTCTGTTGTTGATGTTGTTGTTGGCTGTTGTTTGTTGCTGTTGTTGCGGTTGCTGGGATGTTGTTGTGGTTGTTGGTTCTTGTGGTTGTTTGTTGTTGTGGTTGTTGTTTGTTGTGGTTGTTTGTTGTTGTGGTTGTTGGTTCTTGTGGTTGTTTGTTGTTGTGTTTGTTGGTTCTTGTGCTTGTTTGTTGTTGTGGTTGTTGGTTCTTGTGGTTGTTTGTTGTTGTGGTTGTTGGTTCTTGTGGTTGTTTGTTGTTGTGGTTGTTGGTTCTTGTGGTTGTTTGTTGTTGTGGTTGTTGGTTCTTGTGGTTGTTTGTTGTTGTGGTTGTTGGTTCTTGTGGTTGTTTGTTGTTGTGGTTGTTGCTGTGGTCGGTGTTGTTAATATGTTTCTGCCTTTTTTACTTCAGGGAAGCTGGTGCATTAATGCTGGTTAAGTTCTCTTGTTGCAGCAAATTGGAGTTACCCTTCCCTCTGGCTCGAACCTGTACATTTCTCATTCCCCGTGCGCTGTATGACCCTTACGAGTTCAGCGCTTCCTCGTTAATATATATAATAAGCATTTGCCGTGTCATTTGTATATCTCTCCTCTCTCCCATCTTTAGTCCACAGCTTCTTTCATCTCTTCATTTCTCCTCTCCTCCCGACCTTTCCTTAACGTCTCAGACATAATGGCATTCCACGCGCTCGTGTTTTGCGAGTGTTCGGGAGGGATTGTGTTGGATCTCGAATTGGTGGATCAGCGATAACGCTTGCTCAAAACCGAAGGACACAGGTTCGATCCTGGGGCGGGTGGAGGTACGGGCATGTTTCCTTGCACATGTTGCCCTTGTTCACATAGTAGTAAATAGTTGTCTGGGTGTTAATCGACTGTTGTGGGTTGCATCCTGGGCACGGCGGGATGCACGAATCTCATTTCACTTATTGCCCTCATCCACCTAGCAGTAAATAGATACCCAAGTGTTAGTTCACTGTTGTGGGTGGCCTGCTTGGAAAGGGCAGTCGTAGGTGACAAATCAGTCTGGGTTTTGCTGCTAGCTGGGCTAGGATAATAGTTCTGAGCCTGTACATTCAACTCTGTGGAAAAAGATGTGGACCAACTGTTCATGTCCTTGAGAGTAAAAGCACTGAGTCAAAATACAGTTGATTTCTCGCTACCTTTTGTGTAACATTACTCACTTTCTCAGCAAAGATCAGTTGGTTAAATATTAATATAATTTGAGGGTTTAAACATGAACATATATCGGAGGCAGCAAGTGACAAGTCACCTCGTAGTTGCAGGATTCCTGTCTAAGTGTCCACATAAGGAAAGTTAAAGTTCAGAGTTACTGATTCTCGTTAGTTGGTTAATGGGACTTGAAACCTGTCGACACACGAGGGTCTTAATGCTGCATGTCACCTCTTCACTATTAGTCAAGAAAACTTTAGATTCCTTTAAATAGGGATTAAAGTGAAATCTTGGTTTAAATACCCCCAGAGACGAATTGTACTCTTACTTAACGTTTTTAAGCGTACCCAAGACAAAATAACTCCGACAAAACAAGTTTTTACTTTAGTCACAGATCTCTAGTGTTGAATTTTCTTCCAATAAATCCTACTTTCTCCAAATGCTATAAATTCTACCCATTTCACGTTGTGGCATGGATAAAGATGGGAATATATATGTCTTGTATAAAAGTGACAAATTCATTAATTCTGAAAGCAATTCCGTTCCTCGTTTTACTATGCAGTTTATCGTATTTCCCTTCGTTATGATGTTCCGCGTGAGTGCGTGTGGATGGGCGTGACCTTCCTGTATCTACAGCTGCGCAAGGCATCAAACATATATATTAATCAACACTTGAGACGTGACAAGGAGAATTATTTGGGTGTGTCTCAAACTTAGCTCTCCCTCTTCCCGTACTTAGTCATCCCCCTCCCTTATTGTTTTTCACTCACTTCTCTCCCTGTTCTCTCCAGACATCTTCCTCTCCCTCCCTTCCAACTATCCCTTGCCTCCCCAGTATCATTTTCATCGTCATCCCCGACCACCCCAACACCCACCACCCAACCTCATTTCCCCAAAACCTTCTACTCGTAATCTCCCCCTCTCCATCAATTTCCCCACCGCACCCCCACCTTTCTCAGGGCCGCCGACCTCTGCCCTGGACAGCCACAAGCCTTTTCCCCATCTGAACCCACACCCCAATACACGGTTGATTACCACACGTGAACATAATCGAAAGCAGACCCGAACAAGCTCCACTATCATCAGATACAAGCGCCTCTATAAACAGATACAAGCATTCATCAAACTGAACAGAAGAGCACTGGCCCATGCTATGTAGGTACTACTTACATCCAGCCATTCCCAAACATACATTTATCCAACTCACTTTTAAAGCTACCTACAGTATATGCCTCCATGATGCTACGTGGCATCTTGCTTCACACACCTATAACCCCACTGCCAAGCTAGTGCTTTCTTATACCCTACTAAATCTTCGTGCATCAGTAGGAAATCCATTATCAAAAGGACTTTTCAAATTTGTAGTTACCTGTGCCTTTGTAAATGTAAAAATATCAGAGATATGCCAGAAGCAAATGAAAGACAATCCTCGAATACACTCGATGATACACCGAGAGGTGATAAATAATTTACAAAACCGACAAGTTGAAGAATGAGACACTTATGCACCATATGGTAATCTTTATTCAGGAAACGTTCCGCCACACAGTGGCTTCATCAGTCTAATACAAAGATGAACGGTGTAAGGAGAGAAGGAGTTTAAGGTAATCAGTCCTCAGCCAGGCTGAGGGACTGATTACCTCAGCCAGGCTGAGGGACTGACTGATTCAGCCAGGCTGAGGGACTGATTACCTCAGCCAAGCTGAGGGACTGATTACCTCAAACTACTCCTCTCCCTACACCATTCTTCTTTGTATTGGACTGGTGAAGCCAATATGTGGCGAAACGTTTCCTCAGTAAAGATTCCCATATGTTACATGTCTCATTCCACACCAAGAGATGTATGTCCCTTTGTGTATATAAGCCGAGCGTTTACATTGTTCCCTATATTAGGAATTAAAATATTCTTGATTGGTGGTGAACAGGTGGCATGCAGTCTTAATGAGTCTTTAAGTAGTCAATAGCCCTTATGCCCTGTTAACCAACCAACTAGAAGCAACAACTCTGAACTTTGACTTTCCTTGTATGAGCTATCAGTCAGGAAGCCTGAAGCTACGAGGTAACTTGTCTGTTGCTGTCTCCGATATATATATTTATGTTCAGACCTGCATATTATTATTGATATTTCTCGATGATCTTTACGAGGGAGGTGAGTAATGTTATATAAAGGTTGTGAGTAATCTTACACGACGGAGGTGAGTAATCTTACACAAAGGACCGACATGATTCAACTGTAACTCCTGGTTGCCTCTGCTGTCCTCTACGATGAGGCTCCAGGAGCGGCACTTCTTAACACATTTTCGTGCCAAAGATGACAAAAATTTGAGGGTATATAGATACCGGCAATATGAAGGAAAAGAAGCGAGTAGTTATACCCAGGACGCGAGTACATCCACTCAAGACGTGAGTACATGCACTCTGGACGTGAGTGCATACACTCAGGACGTGATTACATACACTAAGGACGCGAGTACATACTCAAAACATCTTTAATGGAACTTTTCTCGGTCTTGGACCTTGGTCACTCCAAATAAAGATGTCCTGGATGGTGCAGGCTGCTGGATGATGCAGGCTGTTGGATGGTGCAGGCTGCTGGATGGTGCAGGCTGCTGGATGGCACAGACTGGTGCATGCTGGTGCAAGCTGGTGCAGACTGGTGCAAACTGGTTCAGGCTGGTGCAGGCTGGAGCAGGTTGGCAGCCTACACCAAAACAAAAGACAATGAAGAATTTCCGGAATATCACGGCCAGAGTCGAGCTCAGACGTGGTAATTTCCCTGGAAGTGTCCAGTGTGTGTGTGTGTGTGTGTGTGTGTGTGAGTGTGTGTGTGTGTGTGTGTGTGTGTGTGTGTGTGTGTGTGTGTGTGTGTGTGTGTGTACTCTTTATACTTACCCACTTGCACTCGCTATTGGCTTCGTGAGTCTGTAATTCCTCTTGCTAAAGTTACGTATAGAACGTGCCTCAACCAATTCGCTGTCCCGGTCATTCCACTTTCTAATCACTCTGAAGTTGAAGAAATTCTTCATGATGTTACTGTGACTCGTCTGTGCTTGTAACGTCCATCTGTGCCCTTATATAATTGTTTCCCGCCTCCAAACTGTTTTTCGCTGTTCATCCTACCAAGTTCTCTGAGTGGAGAGAAATAGTATATAATAACGACACGATGAAAGAGACACAAATGCAGAATTATTTAGCAAACACAATGCATAATGCAATTCTTTATTGACAAAGTTGTCAAAGAACTGCATTATGCTGCATTTGTCTCCTTTTCCATTTTGCGTCGTGTCATATTTTCCCTGGATCTTAGGTTAGATAAGACAAGTGTTTCCTGACGCTGCAGCTTTTGGTCATCTGACTGAGGCCTTCTGCTGGCTTACCTGTCCACCTCTTATAAACATATGGTTATGATTATCACCAATTAATCTTCCCTGGCTGTTGTCTCCTTTAATGACACCAGGTTCTGTTTCTTTAGTATCTTACAGCTTCTGTTTCTTTAGAATCTTACAGCTTCTGTTTCTTTAGTATCTTACAGCTTCTGTTTCTTTAGTATCTTACAGCTTCTGTTTCTTTAGTATCTTACAGCTTCTGTTTCTTTAGTATCTTACAGCTTCTGTTTCTTTAGTATCTTACCCCTTCTGTTTCTTTAGTATCTTACAGCTTCTGTTTCTTTAGCATCTTACAGCTTCTGTTTCTTTAGTATCTTACAGCTTCTGTTTCTTTAGTATCTTACAGCTTCTGTTTCTTTAGTATCTTACAGCTTCTGTTTCTTTAGTATCTTACAGCTTCTGTTTCTTTAGTATCTTACAGCTTCTGTTTCTTTAGTATCTTACCCCTTCTGTTTCTTTAGTATCTTACAGCTTCTGTTTCTTTAGCATCTTACAGCTTCTGTTTCTTTAGTATCTTACAGCTTCTGTTTCTTTAGTATCTTACAGCTTCTGTTTCTTTAGTATCTTACAGCTTCTGTTTCTTTAGTATCTTACAGCTTCTGTTTCTTTAGTATCTTACAGCTTCTGTTTCTTTAGTATCTTACAGCTTCTGTTTCTTTAGTATCTTACAGCTTCTGTTTCATTAGTATCTTACAGCTTCTGTTTCTTTAGTATCTTACAGCTTCTGTTTCTTTTGTATCTTACAGCTTCTGTTTCTTTAGTATCTTACAGCTTCTGTTTCTTTAGTATCTTACAGCTTCTGTTTCTTTAGTATCTTACAGCTTCTGTTTCTTTAGTATCTTACAGCTTCTGTTTCTTTAGCATCTTACAGCTTCTGTTTCTTTAGTATCTTACAGCTTCTGTTTCTTTTGTATCTTACAGCTTCTGTTTCTTTAGCATCTTACAGCTTCTGTTTCTTTAGTATCTTACAGCTTCTGTTTCTTTAGTATCTTACAGCTTCTGTTTCTTTAGTATCTTACAGCTTCTGTTTCTTTAGTATCTTACAGCTTCTGTTTCTTTAGTATCTTACAGCTTCTGTTTCTTTAGTATCTTACAGCTTCTGTTTCTTTAGTATCTTACAGCTTCTGTTTCATTAGTATCTTACAGCTTCTGTTTCTTTAGTATCTTACAGCTTCTGTTTCTTTTGTATCTTACAGCTTCTGTTTCTTTAGTATCTTACAGCTTCTGCTTCTTTAGTATCTTACAGCTTCTGTTTCTTTAGTATCTTACAGCTTCTGTTTCTTTAGTATCTTACAGCTTCTGTTTCTTTAGTATCTTACAGCTTCTGTTTCTTTAGTATCTTACCCCTTCTGTTTCTTTAGTATCTTACAGCTTCTGTTTCTTTAGCATCTTACAGCTTCTGTTTCTTTAGTATCTTACAGCTTCTGTTTCTTTAGTATCTTACAGCTTCTGTTTCTTTAGTATCTTACAGCTTCTGTTTCTTTAGTATCTTACAGCTTCTGTTTCTTTAGTATCTTACAGCTTCTGTTTCTTTAGTATCTTACCCCTTCTGTTTCTTTAGTATCTTACAGCTTCTGTTTCTTTAGCATCTTACAGCTTCTGTTTCTTTAGTATCTTACAGCTTCTGTTTCTTTAGTATCTTACAGCTTCTGTTTCTTTAGTATCTTACAGCTTCTGTTTCTTTAGTATCTTACAGCTTCTGTTTCTTTAGTATCTTACAGCTTCTGTTTCTTTAGTATCTTACAGCTTCTGTTTCTTTAGTATCTTACAGCTTCTGTTTCATTAGTATCTTACAGCTTCTGTTTCTTTAGTATCTTACAGCTTCTGTTTCTTTTGTATCTTACAGCTTCTGTTTCTTTAGTATCTTACAGCTTCTGTTTCTTTAGTATCTTACAGCTTCTGTTTCTTTAGTATCTTACAGCTTCTGTTTCTTTAGTATCTTACAGCTTCTGTTTCTTTAGCATCTTACAGCTTCTGTTTCTTTAGTATCTTACAGCTTCTGTTTCTTTTGTATCTTACAGCTTCTGTTTCTTTAGCATCTTACAGCTTCTGTTTCTTTAGTATCTTACAGCTTCTGTTTCTTTAGTATCTTACAGCTTCTGTTTCTTTAGTATCTTACAGCTTCTGTTTCTTTAGTATCTTACAGCTTCTGTTTCTTTAGTATCTTACAGCTTCTGTTTCTTTAGTATCTTACAGCTTCTGTTTCTTTAGTATCTTACAGCTTCTGTTTCATTAGTATCTTACAGCTTCTGTTTCTTTAGTATCTTACAGCTTCTGTTTCTTTTGTATCTTACAGCTTCTGTTTCTTTAGTATCTTACAGCTTCTGTTTCTTTAGTATCTTACAGCTTCTGTTTCTTTAGTATCTTACAGCTTCTGTTTCTTTAGTATCTTACAGCTTCTGTTTCTTTAGCATCTTACAGCTTCTGTTTCTTTAGTATCTTACAGCTTCTGTTTCTTTTGTATCTTACAGCTTCTGTTTCTTTAGTATCTTACAGCTTCTGTTTCTTTAGTATCTTACAGCTTCTGTTTCTTTAGTATCTTACAGCTTCTGTTTCTTTAGTATATTACAGCTTCTGTTTCTTTAGCATCTTACAGCTTCTGTTTCTTTAGTATCTTACAGCTTCTGTTTCTTTAGTATCTTACAGCTTCTGTTTCTTTAGTATCTTACAGCTTCTGTTTCTTTAGCATCTTACAGCTTCTGTTTCTTTAGTATCTTACAGCTTCTGTTTCTTTAGTATCTTACAGCTTCTGTTTCTTTAGCATCTTACAGCTTCTGTTTCTTTAGTATCTTACAGCTTCTGTTTCTTTAGTATCTTACAGCTTCTGTTTCTTTAGTATCTCACAGCTTCTGTTTCTTTAGTATCTTACAGCTTCTGTTTCTTTAGTATCTTACAGCTTCTGTTTCTTTAGTATCTTACAGCTTCTGTTTCTTTAGTATCTTACAGCTTCTGTTTCTTTAGTATCTTACAGCTTCTGTTTCTTTAGCATCTTACAGCTTCTGTTTCTTTAGCATCTTACAGCTTCTGTTTCTTTAGTATCTTACAGCTTCTGTTTCTTTAGTATCTTACAGCTTCTGTTTCTTTAGCATTTTACAGCTCGTTTTACTTAGCTTTGTAACTAGTCACATTGCAAGTCTCAGCACCAGCTTCGTTTTCTTAATATGTTTTAACAAGTGAGGCTTTCATGTTGGTGTTGCATATTCCAAGATATTCATGACATATGTTGTATGTGAGGACTTCAGCGACTCTCTTAAATTTGTCAGAGATTATTCAGTTCCTGTGTGTCTCTGACACATAGCAATCTAGAGGATTGCTGACAGTAGTTTATGCCTATAATCGGTGTATGGGCTTTCCACTTCCTTAATTGGTATAACCCTGTATATCCTTGGGTTGAATTCCAATAGCCCTTTGTCTGACCAAATCAGAAGCTTGTCCACGTTCATTTGTAACTTCTCTTTGACCAACTGCATCACATTCTTTGTTATTTCTGCATTACCTTCAAGTGTTTGCCTGTCTTTCGTGAGGTGTAGTACGATATGCTTTCTTAAAATTCACCCAACCCTCTGTCCCCTGCTTCACTTGTCTTTCATTATCATAGAACTCCAGCAGGTTTGTGAAATAAGATTTGCTATCTCTAAAATGGTGCTGGAAACCATTTTTCTCGTGTTCATTACTACGCTCTTCTTGCCGAATAAGGCAAGCAAAAATTTGTGTATGAAATAATTTCACAAAAAATATTCTGAACCTATTGAAAAAAATATATTTCATTGTGTTTGTTTATTATTAAATTATTGCTAACTAATGTAAAATACATCTAGTTGGATTAGGCTAAATTAAATTGCGCTTGTTATAATAAGGTTAGGTAAGTTTTATAAAGGGGTTTTTGGTACAAAATGATTAATTTTTACATTAACATAAATGAATATATATATATATATATATATATATATATATATATATATATATATATATATATATATATATATATATATATATATATATATATATATATATATATATATATATATATATATATATATATATATATATATATATATATATATATATATATATATATATATATATTTACATATATATATATATATATATATATATATATATATATATATATATATATATATATGTATATATATATATATATATATATATATATATATATATATATATATATATATATATATATATATATATATATATATATATATATATATATATATATATATATAAATATATGTCGTGCCGAATAGGCAGAATTTGCGATCTTGGCTTAAATAGCAACGCTCATCTTGCCATATAGGACAAGTGAAAATTTGTGTATGCAATAATTTCGCCAAAATCATTCTGAACCTAACGAAAAAAAACATATTTCATTGTGTTTGTTTAGTATTAAATTACTGTAAACAAATCCAAAATATATTTAGTTGGGTTAGGCTAAAATAAATTGTTCTTGTTATAATAAGGTTAGGTAAGTTTTCTAAGTTTCTTTTGGTTCAAAATTAAAAAAATTACATTAACCTTAATGAAAAAAATATATCTTTAAACGTATAAGAGAAAATTTTGGAAAGGACTTAATTTTAAATGAGTTCTTGCTAATTGACCAGTTTTACATATTCGGCACGACATATATATATATATATATATATATATATATATATATATATATATATATATATATATATATATATATATATATATATATATATATATATATATATATATATATATATATATATATATATATATATATATATATATATATATATATATAAAATTGTGTGTGCGTGTCTGTGGATAATGGCGAGTCATGGGAAAAGTCACTAATTCAGGGACTTAAAAAAAAAAACCATTATCTGTATTAGCCGCTAAACGCACGAGGTGGTACACTCCTTGTCACCAGTAGTAGAAGATCAAGCGATGGAGACCTTGTAAAAACAAGAACGGTAGGCACAAAGTAGAACGAGAAGAACCAGGAAGCCTGCTGACAATATCAACAACGCAGCAAGAAATAAAAAGAAAATACTTTCTGAGTCAGAAGCTCGGAGGTCATTGAAAAAGGCAAGAAATTGTTTTGACGACCCATTAACAAATTATGAGTAGCCGGAGGTGTTGTGAGGTATAAAAAAGATTACAAACAAGCGGATTTTTTAGATAAGGGGAAGGTTATCATAATTTGTAGGCGTTAAAAAAGTTGAGTCGTACAGCGTCGCAGGGATTCTCAACTTTTCCTCCATCATTAACCCCCTCGGCTTGATATATTTCCTCATTTACCCCCTCACTTCCATCCAAAAAAATTTTCGCCATCATAAAGGGACAGAAAAACAAGAAGGTAGGAAAAAATATGTTATTCAGGTTTTGTACAAAAATAGCACAAAAATATTTACCCCTTGAAATGTAATTTTTAACCCCAAGGGGTAAGTTTACCCCCTGGATGGGGGTCACTGGACTCTAGAGTCTAGAGGATGAAAGGTAATCTGGCTTCATCACGGGAAGGGGAAGGCAGCCTGAATTCCCTTGTTTGGTGTAGCTTTGTTAAACAACCTGCCGAGTAGCGTCCTTGAAGTGTCTGACACTTATGTTCAAAATGGGGTAAAATACCGACAAGTTGATGATTAAGACATGTCCAACAGTTCGGTATCTTTATTGTTGAAATGTTTCGCTTCATATCGTTCCTGACCATGAAGCTGCGTTCTTCTTCAGGCTGAGGGACTGACCAACTCCAATACTATTTCTCCAAGGTTGATGGACTGATTACATCATCTTCATTTCATTGCTACACCTGCTGCCTCTGTTTTTGACTGAAGAAGCCTATTGTATAAGCGAAACGTTTCACAAGTAAAGATACCCAACTCTTGTACATGTGTCATAATCAACCTTTAAATGAATTCAGCGAATTCTTTGGGTAAAATAATGTTAGACGAATACGTAAGCATCTTAGAACTACCGTATTCCTGTTTTTCATGTTCTTAAAGTTGTGATGGAGACTGTTTTTTCTCGCTGAGAAACAGAATAAACAGTTTAGGTGAAACGGAATTTCCGATCGTCAGTTACGGTGCGAAGATTTTTCTCGCTAAGAACAATTAAGATGTTTATTTTGTGTGAAGGACTCAAGACGCGTAGAATCCCACATGTTAAACTGGGAAGAAGTGCTGAGCCATCGAGGCGACTCACTGGAGGGGAGCATTTCCTACTCACACCTGCTTAAAATTTTCACCTAAAGCGAGGATATTATTGCCTTTTAGCGAAACCCATTAGAAAAAACCCTTAGTTCAGTAGTTGGAGCCTTTTACTCGCACAGGTAACTGTAGCCAAGTCTCATTATACCTGGCAATGTTCACCTAGTAGCAAATGAGTACTAATGCATTAATCGGCTGTTGTAGTCGTATCCTGTGGAGGTGATGGTAATAATATATAGTAGTTTTTAGGCCCAGCTATAAGATAAGATAAGGAAGGATAACAGGTTTTAGCTTGTAGACTGAACTGTATAAAAACACAAGACACCTTTAATGTCCCGTGACTCACCATGGCACGCTACTACCCTAACTAGATCTGCTTCGTCATGACACTTGGGTACATCGAATGAACATATAATCGTTGACAACTTAAGGTTAGCAAGTAATCAACTATCCATTAACAACTCCATTGAAGGTCTTAAGGGGGGATCCTTGACGCCAAAGAGAGGCCCTAGAGCCAAAAAAAAAAAAAAATAAGTTACATACACATTGGATTAAACGTGATAACCTCCCATTTCTTCAGGCGCTGTACGACCGATACAGGATTAGCGCTCCCCATGAATATAATAATAATCATAATCTTGCTTCAGCACACTGTTTAGTTAGAGCGGAGATCTTCAGATTATCCAGGCGGAGATCTTCAGATTATCCAGGCGGAGATCTTCAGATTATCCAGGTGTTATCAACGCTGCAACTCAACTAATATAAATTCTGAATGAGCAAATAAAGCATAATGAAATAATATCTAACTTGACGTAAGACACGTAATCAAAACAAGATTATTGTTGATTCTCAGGTAGGACTAAGCATTATTAAGTGATAATCAAGTTTACTACTTGTTCGACGTCAGCTGCCACTTGTTGCCCCAGTTAAGAAAATCAAGGTGTATAAACACCGAGAGACGTACAAGTGTGTGTGTATACCTACTCTGAAATGCGCTACTCTCAGTGTGTATTCACTCAGAGATAGATACCTTTCAAAGTATACTGACCTTTTATTGTATATACGCAAAATATACTTAATTTTGTGCAAATAAACCGATAGAAAACCACACACACACACACACACACACACACACACACACACACACACACACACACACACACACACACATACACACACACACACACACACACACACACACACACACACACACACACACACACACACACACACACACACACACACACACACACACACACACACACACACACACACACACAAAGAGATTAGTGCAAAAGCTAGAGGATCAGGCACGCATAACATGAAGGGCACTGCAATGGATCAGAGAATACCTGAAAGGGAGGCAACAACGAGTCATGGTACGTGACGAGGTGTCAGAGTGAGCGCCTGTGACGAGCGGGGTCCCACAGGGGTCAGTCATAGAACCAGTGTTATTTTTGGTATATGTGAATGACATGACGGAAGGGATAGACTCAGAACTGTTCCCTGTTTGCAGATGATGTGAAGTCAATGAGGAGAATTAAATCGGATGAGGATCAGGCAGGAATACAAAGAGACCTGGACAGGCTGGACGAGTGGTCCCACAACTTGCTCCTAGAATTTAAACCCGTTAATTGCAAAGTCATGAAGATCGGGGAAGGACAAAGAAGACCACAGACAGAGTATAGGCTAGGTGGCCAAAGACTGCAAACCTTACTCAAGGAAAAGGATCTTGGGGTGAGTATAATACCGAGCACATCTCCTGAGGCGCACATCAACCAGATAACTGCTGCAGCAAATGGGCGACTGGCAAACCTGAGAATAGCGTTCCGATACCTCAGTTAGGAATCGTTCAAGACTCTGTACACCCTGTACGTCAGGCCCATATTGGAGTATGCTGTACTAGTTTGGAACCCACACCTGGTCAAGCATGTCAAGAAATTAGGGAAAGTGCAAAGGTTTGCAACAAGACTAGTTCCAGAGCTAAGGGCAATGTCCTACGAAGAAAGGTAAAGGGAAATCGGCCTGACGACACTGGAGGACAGGAGGGTTAAGGAAGACATGATGACAACATACAAAATACCGCAATGAATTGACAAGGTGGACAGACAGGATGATCCAGAGATGGGACACAGAAACAAGGGGTCACAATTGGAAGTTGAAGACTCAGTCATAAAGTTCTAAGGAAGTGGAATAGTCTGGCAAGTGACGTAGTGGAGGCAGGAACCATACATAGCTTCAAGACCAGGTTTGATAAAGCTCATGGAGCAGGGAGAGAGAGTGGACCTAGTAACGATCAGTGAAGAGGCGGGGCCAGGAGCTATGAATCTACCTCTTCAGCAACAAATAGGTGAGTACACACACACACGCTCTGGCTTCATATCCAGGATCAATTAACTGTGCACAGCTTCTCTAAAAAAAAACGTTTCTGAAAATTTCTATATATAAGAAGTATCAGCCATTATGGATCGACGCCGAACTGAAAAAAAGACATTCTAAAATTATTATTATTATTATTATTATTATCATACTGGCCGATTCCCACCAAGGCAGGGTGGCCCGAAAAAGAAAAACTTTCACCATCATTCACTCCATCACTGTCTTGCCAGAAGGGTGCTTTACACTACAGTTTTTAAACTGCAACATTAACACCCCTCCTTCAGAGTGCAGGCACTGTACTTCCCATCTCCAGGACTCAAGTCCGGCCTGCCGGTTTCCCTGAACCCCTTCATAAATGTTACTTTGCTCACACTCCAACAGCACGTCAAGTATTAAAAACCATTTGTCTCCATTCACTCCTATCAAACACTCTCACGCATGCCTGCTGGAAGTCCAAGCCCCTCGCACACAAAACCTCCTTTACCCCCTCCCTCCAACCTTTCCTAGTCCGACCCCTACCCCGCCTTCCTTCCACTACAGACTGATACACTCTTGAAGTCATTCTGTTTCGCTCCATTCTCTCTACATGTCCGAACCACCTCAACAACCCTTCCTCAGCCCTCTGGACAACAGTTTTGGTAATCCCGCACCTCCTCCTAACTTCCAAACTACGAATTCTCTGCATTATATTCACGCCACACATTGCCCTCAGACATGACATCTCCACTGCCTCCAGCCTTCTCCTCGCTGCAACATTCATCACCCATGCTTCACACCCATATAAGAGCGTTGGTAAAACTATACTCTCATACATTCCCCTCTTTGCCTCCAAGGACAAAGTTCTTTGTCTCCACAGACTCCTAAGTGCACCACTCACCCTTTTTCTCTCATCAATTCTATGATTCACCTCATCTTTCATAGACCCATCCGCTGACACGTCCACTCCCAAATATCTGAATACATTCACCTCCTCCATACTCTCTCCCTCCAATCTGATATCCAATCTTTCATCACCTAATCTTTTTGTTATCCTCATAACCTTAATCTTTCCTGTATTTACTTTTAATTTTCATCTTTTGCATACCCTACCAAATTCATCCACCAATCTCTGCAACTTCTCTTCAGAATCTCCCAAGAGCACAGTGTCATCAGCAAAGAGCAACTGTGACAACTCCCACTTTGTGTGTGATTTTTTATCTTTTAACTCCACGCCTCTTGCCAAGACACTCGCATTTACTTCTCTTACAACCCCATCTATAAATACATTAAACAACCACGGTGACATCACACATCCTTGTCTAAGCCCTACTTTTACTGGGATATAATTTCCCTCTTTCCTACATACTCTAACTTGAGCCTCACTATCCTCGTAAAAACTCTTCACTGCTTTCAGTAACCTACCTCCTATACCATACACCTGCAACATCTGCCACATTGCCCCCCTATCCACCCTGTCATACGCCTTTTCCAAATACATAAATGCCAAAAAGACCTCTTTAGCCTTATCTAAATACTGTTCGCTTATATGTTTCACTGTAAACACCTGGTCCACACATCCCCTACCTTTCCTAAAGCCTCCTTGTTCATTTGCTATCCCATTCTCCGTCTTACTCTTAATTCTTTCAATAATAACCCTACCATACACTTTGCCAGGTATACTCAACAGACTTATCCCCCTATAATTTTAGCACTCTCTTTTGTCCCCTTTGCCTTTATACAAAGGAACTATGCATGCTCTCTGCCAATCCCTAGGTACCTTACCCTCATCCATACATTTATTAAATAATTGCACCAACCACTCCAAAACTATATCCCCACCTGCGTTTAACATTTCTATCTTTATCCCATCAATCCCGGCTGCCTTACCCCCTTTCATTTTACCTACTGCCTCACGAACTTCCCCACACTCACAACTGGCTCTTTCTCACTCCTACAAAATGCTATTCCTCCTTGCCCTATACAGGAAATCACAGCTTCCCTATCTTCATCAACATTTAACAATTCCTCAAAATATTCTCTCCATCTTCCCAATACCTCTAACTCTCCATTTAATAACTCTCCTCTCCTATTTTTAACTGACAAATCCATTTGTTCTCTATGCTTCCTTAACTTGTTAATCTCACTCCAAAACTTTTTCTTATTTTCAGCAAAATTTGTTGATAACATCTCACCCACTCTCTCATTTGCTCTCTTTTTACATTGCTTCACCACTCTCTTAACCTCTCTCTTTTTCTCCATATACTCTTCCCTCCTTGCCTCACTTCTACTTTGTAAAAACTTCTCATATGCTAACTTTTTCTCCCTTACTACTCTCTTTACATCATCATTCCACCAATCGCTCCTCTTCCCTCCTGCACCCACTTTCCTGTAACCACAAACTTCTGCTGAACACTCTAACATTACATTTTTAAACCTACCCCATACCTCTTCGACCCCATTGCCTATGCTCTCACTAGCCCATCTATCCTCCAATAAATACCACTCCATTTTTTAAACTAAGATTAATTAACTGCTACTTACACACTCTTATAGCTGTCCCAGTGGTTTTTTTCTGACTAGAAAAGTGGTTATAACTATGACCATAGTTTTTATAGGGGTGGACCAGTAAGCCAGCGGAAGGCCTCGGTCAGATGACCGAAAGCTCTAACGGTGGGTCATCATCTAAGACCCACGTCAGGAAACACTTGTCCTGCTTCCTGATGAAGTTTATCTAATTTAGCCTTCTCAGCAGCATACACCACTGGTGAGCTGCAACGAATAAGAAAAGGGTTTCTCAAATTATGGTACCCAAACCAAAATCGTGAATGATCTATGTTAAACTGACCAAGGGGCACCTGTACATGTCAGTAGCTGCGGGAACCTGTCCCTAGTCATGGTATACCTGAGGGGAGCTTCGGGGTCAACGCCCCCGCGTTAAAAAAACATTAAGCCAGTCGGATCCGGTGTTCTCAAGTTACATTCGAAAGCTTTTGAGGTTAGTTTAATAGCTTTATCTTGTACCAGATACCCATCCTGAGGAAGGCAGCCCGAAGATTACAACTTACTGATCTAGTCTACTAGATAAGAAAGGTTTGTAAGGTTGTAAGAATGACTTTGCCATATAATGACGAGCATGGTGATGTGATCACCTCACTGAACCTTATAATGAAATCCCAAAAAATTATGATTTCTAGGCTCGCAGATCAACATTTCTAATTTTAGCATATTGAAAGATTTAAGCATTAAAAAAAGGATAATCTGAGTAAAACTAAAATTATTCTTAATTTGCCGCAGATAAAAAAAACATTCTTATCGTTTTTTCAAAATATTTTTAATGCTATTGGTTCATCTTGTCACGTCGAGCTATTTTTTACAGCTGTGGCATGACTCATTGCTTCACTT
>NC_091370.1:6842783-6887783 GCF_038502225.1 Cherax quadricarinatus | reverse complement strand
TGAAAGTTTGAAGCCTATCTGAGAAAGCTTTCTCAAGTTATCACGTGGAAATCAAAATCGAGAATTTAGTATATACCGAAAGTGAGTAGAGTGCCCTTTCAGGCAAGTGGTTCCATAAATCTTTCCTCAGTTATAGTTTACTTGCATTGGAAGTTTAAAGCCGATCTGATGAGGTGTTTTCAAGCTAAAAAGGAAAGCCTTAGGGAGAAAGAAAAGTATACTTTACCTGTTCCAGCTCTGGAATAAAATAATACCAAAATGTAGTATTTAATGGCTCGCTTAACTTGTGAAACTTTAAAATGCGGATTTTAATATTTCTCACTTTGCTAAATAATTTGCTATATTAAATTCTCTATACGTATTTAAAACGTGTTTATATATATTTTTAAGAAACTGAAATTTTCTTACCCTTCAGAAAGGGTCAGTATAAAAACACTAGGTGAATGACCTTCCGCCTAGCTACAGTATTTTGAAAATTTGAAGCCGATCGGATGAGGCATTCTTAAGTGCTCGGCAATAGCCTTGGAGTACATAAAAGGGCACCCATATTACAGTATCCCATCGGGGATACCTAAATAATTGAATGGAAGTGGCCCTGAATGTGACGTACCGGCCGTGGGCCACGGAGATCCCACGATTAAAAAACTAGACTCGGAAAAACTTGTCGGGAATATTCAGAAATATAATTTGCATATATGTAGCTGTAATAAACTGTATTACGCACACACACATTATAAATATATACATATATATATATATATATATATATATATATATATATATATATATATATATATATATATATATATATATATATATATATATATATATATATATATATATATATACATATATATATATATATATATATATAAATATATATATATATATATATATATATATATATATATATATATATATATATGGTACAGAAGATTTAAGAGATACACTGTTGATATAAAGGTGGCATATAAGGTACATGTTGTTACGTGTGTATCACCGATTATAAGGCGAAAATCTCATCCAGCTCCTCAGAGCTGGGGCGTGTGCCCAAAATACAGCAGGCATTACCCCTTTGAACAGCCGCACTGAGCCGCTGGAACGAAAAAAATATATTTCACTGTTTGTTAGTATTAAATTACTCTAAACAAATCTAAAATATATTTAGTTGGGTTATGCTAAAATAAATTTTTCTTGCTATAATAAGGTTAGGTAAGTTTTCTAAGTTTCTTTTGGTGCAAAATTAAAACAAATTACATTAACATTAATGAAAAAAATATATCATTAAACGTATAAGAGAAAATTTTGGAAAGGACTTAATTTTAAATGAGTTCTTGCTAATTGACCAGTTTTACATATTCGGCACGACATATATATATATATATATATATATATATATATATATATATATATATATATATATATATATATATATATATATATATATATATATATATATATATATATATATACATATATATATATATATACATATATATATATATATATATATATATATATATATATATATATATATATATATATATATATATATATATTATATATATATTATATAATTAACTGGCATTGACCGACTAGGCAAGGTGACCCAAAGAAAAAAACACATACTCTATCATTGTTTTTTTCAGAAGTGCTGCAACTTCACACTCACATTCACCTACAACAACATCCTCACTCCTCCATCAGAATGCATGTACGGCATTTCCCACCTCCAGGACTCAGGTTCGATTAATCAGTTTCCTTGAGTTCCTTCATAAGTCTCCTTACAAAAGCTAGATGGTTATAACTCTGACCATAATTTCTAAAGGGGTGGACCGGTGAGCCAGCGGCAAGTCTCGGTCAGATGACCGAGATCTCCAACGGCGAGTCGTCAGCTGACTGAGACCTGAGTCTGGAAGCACTTATGCCGCTTCCTGACGAACCTTACCTAACCTAACCTACACACACTCCAACAGGAAGTTCATTGGAAACCACTTGTCTCTGTGTACTACTATCCCACATGCTCGCACCAGCCAACTGGATGCTCAAACCTTTAAAACTCACAGCCCAGTCATTCTACGGGTACAAATGGCCATACATTGAATTCCCAAGAACCGGAGATTTTGCACATTCATAGCTCTAGTTCCTAGTTATAACATCAAAACACAGGTACATGATGTTCTACGACCTTCGTTTTGGTAAACAGCTGCTGTTTTTGTGTTTTTAGTAATGACTTGAAAGGTTTAAGATTTAAAAAGTTTTAAACACATAATAGAGGACTAAAGAATAAAAAAATAATCATCTTTACCATTTTTACCATCATAGCAAAAGGAACCGTGCAACAGCCGAAATTAAAGTCGGAATTCATAGGCATTTCTATTTTCCATCACAAACTACTCGATTTTTTAGATGTAAAAGATAGGAATCGATTATATTAACCCATGACGTGTTCTCCTGGGAGATCTCTTACCACCTTAGTAAGTGGTTTTTGTTCCCACCCTCAGGAAGAGTCACTCATTCACCTCTGGTTCTTCCTTTCTCTAACTGATGCATAGAATGAATTAATTGGAATATATATATATATATATATATATATATATATATATATATATATATATATATATATATATATATATATATATATATATATATATATATATATATATATATATATATATATATATATATATATATATATATATATATATATATATATATATATATATATCAGTGTTCATGCACTGAGATATTTACACTTCCCGGTGATATACACTAAGAGATACCTCTCAATACAGACATGAAGACCTCTCGGTGTATAGTGAGACATGCAGGCTTTTCGGTGTGTGTACACTGAGATACCTTAGTACACGAACTCATGTTCTTTAACCTGTAAATAGATTTTTATTTCAGGTCTTCCTCTCTCTACCTTTATTATTATTATTATTATTATTATTATTATTATTATTATTATTATTATTATTATTATTATTATTATTATTATTATTATTATTCAATTTATTGTTATAGCCTTCAGAGCTCTTCATTCTTCCCGAAGTTAGATTCTTTTTTCTTGCCATTAAAGTGTCGTTGTTGAACAAGGCGGAGTTAGCGTGTCTCCGTTACATAAAGTATCGTTGTATAGCGCTGGTGGCCGCACCTACCTCAAGGTCTTCTTTGATTTGTATTAAACACTTTTTTTTTCTCTCTCTCTCTCTCTTTTAATATCACCTGAGGCACTGGTGTTACCTGCAGCGTTGAGTGCCTCGAGTCAGGGCCAGCAGGTGTCACTTGAGCATGAGTCAGGGCCAGCCAGGTAAAGAAGTATGATTGATGTGGATTAGGTGAAGGATGAGGATATGGAGGTGTGAATTGCCGCGATTGCTGGGTCGAGCACAGGGCCCCCAGCATCCAGGAAGCTCGTGCGATTGCTTTGTCGAGCACAGGGCCCCCAGCATCAAGGAAGTTCGTGTGATTACTGGGTCGAGCACAGGGCCCCCAGCATCCAAGAAGCTCGTGTGATTGCTGGGTCGAGCACAGGGCCCCCAGCATCAAGGAAGTTCGTGTGATTACTGGGTCGAGCACAGGTCCCCAGCATCCAGGAAGCTCGTGTGATTGCTGGGTCGAGCACAGGTCCCCAGCATCCAGGAAGCTCGTGTGATTGCTGGGTCGAGCACAGGTCCCCAGCATCCAGGAAGCTCGTGTGATTGTTGGGTCGAGCACAGGTCCCCAGCATCCAGGAAGCTCGTGTGATTGCTGGGTCGAGCACAGGTCCCCAGCATCCAGGAAGCTCGTGTGATTGCTGGGTCGAGCACAGGTCCCCAGCATCCAGGAAGCTCGTGTGATTGCAACTGGGAACTTGTAGTGAGGTCCACCGCAATGCGATAATGTCGCATTACTGCTACACATCACCTGCAACACCACTGCCTTTACTAACTCTGGTATCACATTACATTTACTCATATGCTCTTTCATTCCTTTCATTGCAAACTGAAATGTTAATAAAAACATACCAAATTAATTTTTGCCAGCATGATAAATCTTTAATGAGGGTTTAAAGTGTATCAACTATACACGTAACCTTTATTACCGCCAGACAAGAATACTTGAATCCCTAAAATGGGAATTAAAGCAAACTTTCAGCATATATGCCCTAAGAGTCAAACAACACCCTGTGTAAAATATACTTTAAAAATAACTTTAAATTTAAACATGAGAAAGTGAAATTTAAACCTTAAAAAAACACAAATCTGCTTCTACGTGAAGCAAATTAACGAAGGACCAGGTGGGACCACTCAGTGATAAATTTTAAAACTATCTCTCCGTTTATATGTTTATTTAACTCTTGGGGAAAAAACTATTGTTGAAGGTTTGACCACATCACTCATTAGTGGAATGTCATCATGAGAGCGCTAAACTCCTTGATATTATTGGTAGGAATTTATTTTTTGAGATATAATTGTTAGTCTTTCTTGTGCCTTTAGTGTTACTGTTACCATTAATAATAATATTAATATTATTAATAATAATAGCAATGATAATCAAATTATTCTTATTAATATTATATTTCCCAATAAGATACATTAATGTTAGTGCTTATTCTTTACATTTAAGCGACCATAGTTATTCCAAAGCATATTGGCCTGACTTAAGTTCGCAATAATTAGTATTGGCATTTAATATTTTTAATCATTATATATTAATTTGGTGGGCTTAATAGTTGGCGAACGGTAGGTCATCAGGCAGACATAGTTAATTACCTAAGATAATTTAACAAGTGATGACAAAAGCTGTTTCATTGTTGTCGGTTTCTAGGGCAACTGCCAGCTTACGCCGTATTAGGACCCTAAATTATGTGTCTACTTTGATGTAAGTAGGGCAGGCATTTGAGAATGTTTACGTGCTAATTAGGCATCGTCCGTATAGTTGGTCCGTCTAATGTATATCTTTATTGCTTTATCATTCTTTGTGCACTTAAGAGGCTTGTGAAGGAGGATGGAGGCAGCATTCCAGGAAACTAAATGAAAGGCCTTCGTCACATGACCAAAAGCTCCACGCAGCGGATCATGTGAACAACACCCGAGGCAGGAGAGATTTTTCTCTCTTCCTGGCGAACGAAATATCTACCCTCCACAGACCAGTGTTTACTTGACCGTGGCTTCCACCAGCTCGACTGATCATGCGATTCAGAGAATGTTCCTACTCTGCGGAGTTAAAATAACGACATGACAACACTCCCATACCAGTTCTTATCCCCCCCTCCATCCTCCCTTCCACCTCACATTTCACACACCTGCTTCCCGTACATGATTAATAAGGGATGTGAGTCGTCCCGGGGCAAGCAACTTGCTCTGTGTGTATGTAAACGCTCATTTGTGGTTGCATGGGTCAAGTCACCGTTCATGGTCCCACGTTTCTGCTGGCCGCTATGGGGGTTTCCCTTTTCCTGGTTGCGTGGGCCCTACCATGCCTGGCCTTAAAACTACTGAAGTGTACGAATCGTCTTTCTAACACTTCGCAGTCCAGGGTGCTCCATTTTTTGACAAAGTGTTTTCTAACATCCCTGTTATTAATTTATGTTGATAGCTTCTAGCTGTGCCCTCGTATACCTGAGTCCCGCCTCTCAGACTGACTCTCCCTGTTCAACTTGTCAATTCCTCTCAGTATTTTGTAAGTCGTCATCCTTAGCCCTTCCGTCCTCCACCGCCAGGTTTAGCTTCTTTAGTTCCTTATATATGTCTTTGTGTGTGTGTTATTGTGTATAGTTGTATGTGCGTTTTGTATGATTAGGTGCGTGTGTAGTATCGATGATTTATCAGAGAATCCTATATTTTTTTGTACCCAGATTGCCAAGAAAATAGCTTTATTAAAGCCTCGTGTGTGTGTGTGTGTGTGTGTGTGTGTGTGTGTGTGTGTGTGTGTGTGTGTGTGTGTGTGTGTGTGTGTGTGTGTGTGTGTGTGTGTGTGTGTGTGTATGTGTGTGTGTGTGTGTGTGTGTGTATGTGTGTGTGTGTGTGTGTATGAAGTGAGCAACAACTTGCGTCCTAGTTACCCACATTTCTTTGAATCCATCAGCGCCACTTCTCTTGCTAGCTGTGAGAACCAGTACATCCACTCTTGCTAGCTGTGAGAACCAGTACATCCACTCTTGCTAGCTGTGAGAACCAGTACATCCACTCTTGCTAGCTGTGAGAACCAGTACATCCACTCTTGCTAGCTGTGAGAACCAGTACATCCACTCTTGCTAGCTGTGAGAACCAGTACATCCACTCTTGCTAGCTGTGAGAACCGGTACATCCACCCAAGCAAACCTGGCTATTTTACAGTGATTCAAGACCACTGGCAAAGTGACGATGATAGGTAAATTAACAAGGCTCCTGAAGAGCAAACGTTACCACAATAACATGTCACATTAATTGCATCTGTGTCCATTTACCTAACATTCTGTTGGTAATTCTACCATTATTACCAACATGACGATGGCACTCCAAACATGAACATAGGGATTTTGCATTAATGTTTCCTCAATGTTCTCGGTGATTTCACGCTCTCTGGTCTCCTTCTAAAACAAAGCTTCGACTTCTTGCATTGTCTTAATTTACTGGTTTTAATTTGTTATAATTAGTTAAATATGGTTAATTTGCGTTTTCATAACTTATAAACGTTCTCATAACTAATAAACAGAGGCTGTGATAGACATAAATTTGTATTTTTATAATAACTTGGTTATTTATTTTTTTTTATTATTTTTTTTCATCACACTGGCCGATTCCCACCAAGGCAGGGTGGCCCGAAAAAGAAAAACTTTCACCATCATTCACTCCATCACTGTCTTGCCAGAAGGGTGCTTTACACTACAGTTTTTAAACTGCAACATTAACACCCCTCCTTCAGAGTGCAGGCACTGTACTTCCCATCTCCAGGACTCAAGTCCGGCCTGCCGGTTTCCCTGAACCCCTTCATAAATGTTAAATTGTTAACTTGGTTATCTACAGGAAATTGGCAGCTGGCGGGTCCGCCGCCGTACCTTGACGATCCTCGGTGGTGATAAATGGTACAAAATATCCACACGGTGGAAAAATATACGCAAATGCTATATAATGTGATCCTTTATTGATAACGTTTCGCCCACATAGTGGACTTTATCAAGTCAGACAGATTTGTTTGTGACTTGATAAAGCTCACTGTGTGGGCGAAACGTTGTTAATAAAGGACCACATTATACTGAATCTGTGTTTATTTTTCTATCAGGTTCCTCAGCAATGACTTTATCTACTACAGTAATAAATTTGTATACAGTTATGAGTTCATCTATTACAATAATACATTATTGTATACAACAGAAAATAAATAAATTTGTATACGTATAATAATTTATGGTTTAGAAAGACACGTAAGCAAACACTATGACATATTTATTAGAAAACGTTTCGGTCCTGGGACCTTGATCACGGTCCCAAGACCGAAACGTTTTCTAATAAATATATCATAGTGTTTGCTTACGTGTCTTTCTAAACCAACTTGACGGTATTTATTACCAAGGTTTATACCATAAAAATTTGTAACATGCCACATACTGTAGACTTTGTTAACATAGCCACTAACTGTGACTGTCACCTGACAGACAGCGACGAAGTATAGGTCTTGTCCCCAGCTGACTGGCAGTGGTTGTAGGATGGAGGATCGAACCTTCACCAATCATTGTACTGATTTACTCGAGTTTCCCCATCATGTAATATAATAAAAAAAAAATTTCATTCTTCAGAGACACGCAATGTGCATGTCCTAAGCACAAGTATTCTTCCTAGAAAGCCTGCTAGTTACAAGAACGAACTTCATGGTCATAGCTCTTGCATTTAAAATTACAGAACGATGGTGTTGGTATTTTCTTTGTCACAAGAAATTGGTAAAACTTTACGCTGGCGCGAGTGAAGGTCATACGATGACCCGTTCAGTGGAGCTTCTGGTAATTTCACCCAGAACTTCTGCTGAGATCACATCCTAGGACAACTTGTGATGGTCAGTTTTGAAGGCCATTTAACAGAGCATTGCCACTAAGCAGTGTCCCAGGATTATGATGTGAACCAATTAAGGCCATTGAAATTAAAACCTTGGGTAGCTTCAAATTTAGCTTAGATAAATACGTGAGTGAGAGGGGTTGATTTGAGTAGGAATTTCGTATCAGTTAATAAGGTTATCAAAGCTTATTCTTGGGTAGCACTGAAAATGGGTTGAGCAACTATTTTTGTTAGTGGGTTTAGGTTTGAGAAGAACCTTCCTAGTATGAACCAGTAGGCCTGCTGCAGTGTTCCTCCTTTATATTCTAAACTTCTAGATAACTTGGTCAAGGGAGATAGTTTAACAGGAACCAAGAACACTTGAAGAAATCATGTGCTGCTCACCTTCAAGTAACTTAGTGATAAACCTTGAGACGATGTCTTCCTGATTTAGGAGTTCCTTAAGAATTTCCTGCTGTGTCATGCTCTTAAGATCTCTGCAAGAAAAAAGTACAACGGAAAATAATTAAAAATGTATTAAATTCCTGAAGTTGACAAATTAAAATTTACACAGCTTAAAGTGAACAAAAGCTGTCCTTTTATAAATCCACCCAGGCTGACAGTTTGAAGCCGATCTGACAGGCATTCTCCAGTAATCGATCTGATTCCAGTGATTTAAATTTTTTAAACAATTTCAGTACATGTTGCCAAGTGTCAACACCTTGGATCATCACTTCCTGAGTCAAGAAGAGAGGATGACTGGCACCAGTTTCACACTAATGGTATATGATACTGATAAGTTGATAAATAAGACACATGTTAAACACTTGGGTATCTTTACTGACGATAGTGAAAACACTGCGTCAATAACGATACCAAAGTGTTACACATGTGTCTTACTCATCAGCCGGGACGAATTATCTTGGGACTTAAGCCATCCGAAGGAAGGAGGTTATCAATGATTACTAAAGAAAGTCTAGATGTATGGTAGATTTCCATCAGGATGCAACCCACAACAGTCGACTCACGTCCCAGTATCCTTAAGTTAGGTAAGATTCGTCTAAGATTCGTCGGGAAACAGATCAATTATTTCCTGACGTGGGTCTTAGTCATATGATGACCAGCCACTGGAGCTTTTGGTCATCTGACCGAGGTCTTCCACTGGCCTATCAGTCCACTCCTTTAAAAATTAGCATTATCTATTTACTACTAGTTTAAAATGCCTGAGACTGTTAAGGCCGATTTTATTTGAAGTGGAAGACCGGAAAATAATCATTCAACAGTAGAAATAAATACTAGTATAGTTTCTCCTATCAGTTCTTGATCTGCCTGGCTGTCTTACTTTTGACTGTGTACTGCTGGCATCAGAAAAGTTGTTGGAAGTAAATACCGACACTGTGACTTGATAAAGCCCACTGTGTGGGCGAAACGTCGTCAATAAAGGATCACATTATGCTGCTTATGTGTTTATTTTCCCAGAAAAGTTGTTGATGAGATTGTCAAACTGGAGGGATAGTCAGCCCCGATAACTATCAAAAACACAGATGGTAGGTAGAGTTATTATTTTTATTATTATTATTATAATCAGGGATGGAGAGGCCAAACACAGGTCGTACAACACCTGCTATGTAGGTAAAGCCTAAATTAGTGGAGAGTTATATAACTCTTTCCAAATACGACTTACGAAAGCGTTGCATAGTGCGTGAATTCACAACTAGCACTCAGAGTGAAGAAGAGGCTTTAGATTATGTTTCCGTTGGTCCTGGACTGCAAACGTCGTCTTAACCTACCCCTCCAAAATACTGGATAATAGTTACCCTTTCCAGCCACGGCGCTGTGATTGTTATTATCCGTGGCAAGTGAATCTTGCGAACTTATTCTTACATTCAGTGTAGTTTATAATGTGTGAATTTTAATTCATGTAGATCAATAAGCCATCCTCTGTCACAAAAATTAACCATTTATGACAACACAACGGCGGAAATGAATAAAATATGAGATCAAGGAGATAAATATTTCAGCACGCGAACAGTAAACAGATGTCCACCGCGCAGTACAAAGATCTACATCAGATAATCACTGTTTGAAGGATTATTTATTAGTTTCCCATTTGACTGTCTTAGAAACAGTTAAATACTGACTGTTATTAATTAAGAGATTTTGCTAGTCTGTAATGCTTACTTTCTACTGGAACTAAAAGCCAATTACTGTTTTTAGTTTGGCATGACACGGCTTCAAACACTGACAGTTTCCCGAGTTATACTGTATAAAAAAAATCAAAATCTTCTCAAATCTGGAAGAAAAAATCTGAAGCGGAAGAGGGAAGTGGAACCCAGTAGAACAAGAGGAAGCATTTAGTGTGTTTCAAGATCATTGTTCATGACACTAACCCTGACCCCCCCTCCTCTCTCTCTCTCTCTCTCTCTCTCTCTCTCTCTCTCTCTCTCTCTCTCTCTCTCTCTCTTTCTCTCTCTCTCTCTCTCTCTCTCTCTCTCTCTTTCTCTCTCTCTCTCTCTCTCTCTCTCTCTCTCCTTCCTCTTTCCATCTCTCCTATCCTCTTTACTTCCCTCCCTTCCATTTTGTGTCTACTATATTTCATTTCTTTCTCTTCCTCACTCGCGTCTTCCCTGATGAACCTTAACTCAAGATCAGCCGGGCTGTGGTTCGTACCTGGGACTACGTGCAGCCAGCAGTAACAGCCTGGTTGACCAGGCCCTGATCTACCGGGAGGCCTGGTCTTAGACCAGGCCGCGGGGGCGTTGATCCCCGGAGTATCCTCCAGGTAGACTCCAGGTAGAGGTGAATGCACTTAGAGAGCGGTTTATTAAGAAAGGAGGGAAGTGAACACAGGCTAGGGAAGATTGATGAACACAAGAGATAGGGGAGAGGGGTGAACACAGGAGATAGGGGAGATTGATGAACACAAGAGATAAGAGAGAGGGGTGAAAACGGAAGCTAGGAGAGAGGGGTGAACACGGAAGCTAGGAGAGAGGGGTGAATACGGAAGCTAGGAGAGAGGGGTGAACACGGAAGCTAGGAGAGAGGGGTGAACACGGAAGCTAGGAGAGAGGGGTGAACACGGAAGCTATGAGAGAGGGGTGAACACGGAAGCTAGGAGAGAGGGGTGAACACGGAAGCTAGGAGAGAGGGGTGAACACGGAAGCTAGGAGAGAGGGGTGAACACGGAAGCTAGGAGAGAGGGGTGAACACGGAAGCTAGGAGAGAGGGGTGAACACGGAAGCTATGAGAGAGGGGTGAACACGGAAGCTAGGGAGACTGGTGAACACGGAAGCTAAGGGTGAACAGTAACCCCAGTAACCTTCACCTACGTACTGTGTATTTTACTGCGCCTTGCTTTTATTACTAGTATACTAGAGTAAAAATTTCATTATTTCTCGCAGAAAGATAAATACAAACACATCACTCATCATACATGTATACGATTTATTACACAGGAGAAAGTTGCAAAATTATATTGTAAACAAATGCACGGCGCTACAGAAGTATAAGAAAAAAAATCAATTAATATTTCAGTCTGATAAGACACAATAATCCTCTACGAGACTCGTGATTCTGCATTCAGGTAATGTTGGTGCTACAACAACATTAACAGCACTACTCCCAGGTAATGTTGGTGCTACAACATTAGCAGCACTACTCCCAGGTAATGTTGGTGCTACAACATTAACAGCACTACTCCCAGGTAATGTTGGTGCTACAACATTAACAGCACTACTCCCAGGTAATATTGGTGCTACAACATTAACAGCACTACTCCCAGGTAATATTGGTGCTACAACAACATTAACAGCACTACTCCCAGGTAATGTTGGTGCTACAACAACATTAACAGCACTACTCCCAGGTAATACTGGTGCTACAACAACATTAACAGCACTACTCCCAGGTAATATTGGTGCTACAACAACATTAACAGCACTACTCCCAGGTAATATTGGTGCTACAACAACATTAACAGCACTACTCCTCCCAGGTAATATTGGTGCTACAACAACATTAACAGCACTACTCCCAGGTAATATTGGTGCTACAACATTAACAGCACTACTCCCAGGTAATGTTGGTGCTACAACAACATTAACAGCACTACTCCCAGGTAATGTTGGTGCTACAACAACATTAACAGCACTACTCCCAGGTAATGCTGGTGCTACAACAACATTAACAGCACTACTCCTAGGTAATGTTGGTGCTACAACAACATTAACAGCACTACACCCAGGTAATGTTGGTGCTACAACAACATTAACAGCACTACACCCAGGTAATGTTGGTGCTACAACAACATTAACAGCACTACTCCCAGGTAATGTTGGTGCTACAACAACATTAACAACATTACACCCAGGTAATGTTGTTGCTACAACAACATTAACAACATTACACCCAGGTAATGTTGGTGCTACAACAACATTAACAGCACTACTCCCAGGTAATGTTGGTGCTACAACAACATTAACAGCACTACACCCAGGTAATGTTGGTGCTACAACAACATTAACAACATTACACCCAGGTAATGTTGTTGCTACAACAACATTAACAACATTACACCCAGGTAATGTTGTTGCTACAACAACTTTAACAGCACTACTCCCAGGTAATGTTGGTGCTACAACAACTTTAACAGCACTACACCCAGGTAATGTTGGTGCTACAACAACTTTAACAGCACTACACCCAGGTAATGTTGGTGCTACAACAACATTAACAGCACTACTCCCAGGTAATGTTGGTGCTACAACAACATTAACAGCACTACTCCCAGGTAATGTTGGTGCTACAACAACATTAACAGCACTACACCCAGGTAATGTTGGTGCTACAACAACATTAACAGCATTACACCCAGGTAATGATGGTGCTACAACAACATTAACAGCACTACTCCCAGGTAATGTTGGTGCTACAACAACATTAACAGCACTACACCCAGGTAATGTTGGTGCTACAACAACATTAACAGCACTACACCCAGGTAATGTTGGTGCTACAACAACATTAACAGCACTACTCCCAGGTAATGTTGGTGCTACAACAACATTAACAGCACTACTCCCAGGTAATGTTGATGCTACAACAACATTAACAGCACTACACCCAGGTAATGTTGGTGCTACAACAACATTAACAGCACTACACCCAGGTAATGTTGATGCTACAACAACATTAACAGCACTACTCCCAGGTAATGTTGGTGCTACAACAACATTAACAGCACTACTCCCAGGTAATGTTGGTGCTACAACAACATTAACAGCACTACTCCCAGGTAATGTTGTTGCTACAACAACATTAACAGCACTACACCCAGGTAATGTTGGTGCTACAACAACATTAACAGCATTACACCCAGGTAATGATGGTGCTACAACAACATTAACAGCACTACTCCCAGGTAATGTTGGTGCTACAACAACATTAACAGCACTACACCCAGGTAATGTTGGTGCTACAACAACATTAACAGCATTACACCCAGGTAATGTTAGTGCTACAACAACATTAACAGCACTACTCCCAGGTAATGTTGATGCTACAACAACTTTAACAGCATTACTCCCAGGTAATGTTGGTGCTACAACAACATTAACAACAATACACCCAGGTAATGTTGTTGCTACAACAACTTTAACAGCACTACTCCCAGGTAATGTTAGTGCTACAACAACATTAACAGCACTACTCCCAGGTAATGTTAGTGCTACAACAACATTAACAGCACTACTCCCAGGTAATGTTGTTGCTACAACAACATTAACAGCACTACTCCCAGGTAATGTTAGTGCTACAACAACATTAACAGCACTACTCCCAGGTAATGTTGATGCTACAACAACATTAACAGCACTACTCCCAGGTAATGATGGTGCTACAACAACATTAACAGCATTACACCCAGGTAATTTTGTTGCTACAACAACATTAACAGCACTACTCCCAGGTAATGTTGATGCTACAACAACATTAACAGCACTACTCCCAGGTAATGTTGGTGCTACAACAACATTAACAGCATTACACCCAGGTAATGTTGTTGCTACAACATTAACAGCACTACTCCCAGGTAATGTTGATGCTACAACAACATTAACAGCACTACTCCCAGGTAATGTTGGTGCTACAACAACATTAACAGCACTACTCCCAGGTAATGTTGGTGCTACAACAACATTAACAGCACTACTCCCAGGTAATGTTGATGCTACAACATTAACAGCACTACTCCCAGGTAATGTTAGTGCCACAACAACACCAAAAAAGAACATTTTGAGCACTGCAAGTAGGTAATATTGGCAACATAAACATCAACAACACAACATAAGGCATCAACAACACAACATAAGGCATCAACAACACAACATGAGGCATCAACAACACAACATGAGGCATCAACAACACAACATAAGGCATCAACAACACAACATAAGGCATCAACAACACAACATAAGACATCAACAACACAACATAAGGCATCAACAACACAACATGAGGCATCAACAACACAACATAAGGCATCAACAACACAACATAAGGCATCAACAACACAACATGAGGCATCAACAACACAACATAAGGTATCAACAACACAACATAAGGCATCAACAACACAACATAAGGCATCAACAACACAACATAAGGCATCAACAACACAACATAAGGCATCAACAACACAACATGAGGCATCAACAACACAACATAAGGCATCAACAACACAACGTGAGGCATCAACAACACAACATAAGGCATCAACAACACAACATGAGGCATCAACAACACAACATAAACATCAACAACACAACATAAGGCATGAACAACACAACATGAGGCATCAACAACACAACATAAACATCAACAACACAACATAAGGCATCAACAACACAACATAAGGCATCAACAACACAACATGAGGCATCAACATTATAACTTTCTTGATCTAATTTGCTGACAAAAATAACAGAACTGGCGGTGCCTGAACTTCTGCCAGGCGACATTTCCTTCAAAAATATCCAAAACAAGTCAATTTAGGTTCAGTAATAGCAGAAATGGCAGTAACAGTGGTAGTACAATTAATAAATAGTCATGACATTAGTAGAAATAGCTGTGGCGACTCGCGAAATAACACGACCGTAAACTGCTCACAGAACGGGTGGGATTCAAACCCATGGCAAGTAAGTTCTAAATCTAGGTGCTTTAGTATACACACTTTTAAGTTTTCCATGGGCCCCACTATGACCACAAATGTAGGCTTTTACAGATAAGTTCTCTGTCGAGTCCAGTCAAATTTGTTATCAAAGATAATATATATATATATATATATATATATATATATATATATATATATATATATATATATATATATATATATATATATATATATATATATATATATATATATATATATATACCTGTTGGTACACCATCCAGGTGGAACAACAGGTGACTCTAGTCGCTTATTAATCATATTAGATTTCCCACTCCTACTCTAGCAGTTTGTTTGTTGCAAAGCAATATGACTTTTTTTAAACATTTTAATTAGACATTCAGGACTAGTATGAATTCTTAAATAAGTTGAATTACCTATTATATATATATTTAAGGTTTTATCGAAGTTTGCCGTAAAATATTTACATCAGTTATTTAAAATGTCCTTCATATTTGAAGGACACATTCCATATACTTTCATTCAGTATTCATACAACGAATACAAAGGCGTATCGTTGGAAATATATTTAAAAGGCTTGAATACGGAAACAGTAATTATATGAAACTCATTTACGTTTAAATTCTACCTCATTATCATGTCTCAAGTGTATCAATTAGATGGTCAAGGTTTCTACAGCAGTTCATAATTAATAATTAAATATCTGATAATATTAAAACACTAATATCCGTTTTAGACGCTAATCTATTAATATAATTTTATTCTGTTTAATCATTATTATTCAAAATTAACACAATGTAAATTATAGATCACTTCCACCTAAGTTAGCGAGGCAGCAACCACGCCACCAGCGTAGGTAAGAATATTCACCTTCGTTCCTTCTACGAGGCAGCAACCACGCCACCAGCGTAGGTAAGAATGTTCACCTTCGTTCCTTCTACGAGGCAGCAACCACGCCACCAGCGTAAGTAAAAATATTCACCTTCGTTCCTTCCACGAGGCAGCAACCACGCCACCAGCGTAGGTAAGAATATTCACCTTCGTTCCTTCCACGAGGCAGCAACCACGTCACCAGCGTAGGTAAGAATATTCACCTTCGTTCCTTCCATGAGGCAGCAACCACGCCACCAGCGTAGGTAAGAATATTCACCTTCGTTCCTTCCACGAGGCAGCAACCACGTCACCAGCGTAGGTAAGAATATTCACCTTCGTTCCTTCCACGAGGCAGCAACCACGCCACCAGCGTAGGTAAGAATATTCACCTTCGTTCCTTCCATGAGGCAGCAACCACGCCACCAGCGTAGGTAAGAATATTCACCTTCGTTCCTTCCATGAGGCAGCAACCACGCCACCAGCGTAGGTAAGAATATTCACCTTCGTTCCTTCCATGAGGCAGCAACCACGCCACCAGCGTAGGTAAGAATATTCACCTTCGTTCCTTCCATGAGGCAGCAACCACGCCACCAGCGTAGGTAAGAATATTCACCTTCGTTCCTTCCATGAGGCAGCAACCACGCCACCAGCGTAGGTAAGAATATTCACCTTCGTTCCTTCCATGAGGCAGCAACCACGCCACCAGCGTAGGTAAGAATATTCACCTTCGTTCCTTCCACGAGGCAGCAACCACGCCACCAGCGTAGGTAAGAATATTCACCTTCGTTCCTTCCATGAGGCAGCAACCACGCCACCAGCGTAGGTAAGAATATTCACCTTCGTTCCTTCCACGAGGCAGCAACCACGCCACCAGCGTAGGTAAGAATATTCACCTTCGTTCCTTCCATGAGGCAGCAACCACGCCACCAGCGTAGGTAAGAATATTCACCTTCGTTCCTTCCACGAGGCAGCAACCACGCCACCAGCGTAGGTAAGAATATTCACCTTCGTTCCTTCCACGAGGCAGCAACCACGCCACCAGCGTAGGTAAGAATATTCACCTTCGTTCCTTCCACGAGGCAGCAACCACGCCACCAGCGTAGGTAAGAATATTCACCTTCGTTCCTTCCATGAGGCAGCAACCACGCCACCAGCGTAGGTAAGAATATTCACCTTCGTTCCTTCCATGAGGCAGCAACCACGCCACCAGCGTAGGTAAGAATATTCACCTTCGTTCCTTCCACGAGGCAGCAACCACGCCACCAGCGTAGGTAAGAATATTCACCTTCGTTCCTTCCACGAGGCAGCAGCCACGCCACCAGCGTAGGTAAGAATATTCACCTTCGTTCCTTCCATGAGGCAGCAACCACGCCACCAGCGTAGGTAAGAATATTCACCTTCGTTCCTTCCATGAGGCAGCAACCACGCCACCAGCGTAGGTAAGAATATTCACCTTCGTTCCTTCCACGAGGCAGCAACCACGCCACCAGCGTAGGTAAGAATATTCACCTTCGTTCCTTCCACGAGGCAGCAACCACGCCACCAGCGTAGGTAAGAATATTCACCTTCGTTCCTTCCACGAGGCAGCAACCACGCCACCAGCGTAGGTAAGAATATTCACCTTCGTTCCTTCCATGAGGCAGCAACCACGTCACCAGCGTAGGTAAGAATATTCACCTTCGTTCCTTCCACGAGGCAGCAACCACGTCACCAGCGTAAGTAAGAATGTTCACCTTCGTTCCTTCCACGAGGCAGCAACCACGCCACCAGCGTAGGTAAGAATATTCACCTTCGTTCCTTCCATGAGGCAGCAACCACGCCACCAGCGTAGGTAAGAATATTCACCTTCGTTCCTTCCACGAGGCAGCAACCACGCCACCAGCGTAGGTAAGAATATTCACCTTCGTTCCTTCCACGAGGCAGCAACCACGCCACCAGCGTAGGTAAGAATATTCACCTTCGTTCCTTCCACGAGGCAGCAACCACGCCACCAGCGTAGGTAAGAATATTCACCTTCGTTCCTTCCATGAGGCAGCAACCACGCCACCAGCGTAGGTAAGAATATTCACCTTCGTTCCTTCCATGAGGCAGCAACCACGCCACCAGCGTAGGTAAGAATATTCACCTTCGTTCCTTCCACGAGGCAGCAACCACGCCACCAGCGTAGGTAAGAATATTCACCTTCGTTCCTTCCACGAGGCAGCAACCACGTCACCAGCGTAGGTAAGAATATTCACCTTCGTTCCTTCCATGAGGCAGCAACCACGTCACCAGCGTAGGTAAGAATATTCACCTTCGTTCCTTCCACGAGGCAGCAACCACGTCACCAGCGTAGGTAAGAATGTTCACCTTCGTTCCTTCCACGAGGCAGCAACCACGTCACCAGCGTAGGTAAGAATATTCACCTTCGTTCCTTCCACGAGGCAGCAACCACGTCACCAGCGTAAGTAAGAATGTTCACCTTCGTTCCTTCCACGAGGCAGCAACCACGCCACCAGCGTAGGTAAGAATGTTCAACTTCGTTCCTTCCATGAGGCAGCAACCACGTCACCAGCGTAGGTAAGAATATTCACCTTCGTTCCTTCCACGAGGCAGCAACCACGTCACCAGCGTAGGTAAGAATGTTCACCTTCGTTCCTTCCACGAGGCAGCAACCACGTCACCAGCGTAGGTAAGAATATTCACCTTCGTTCCTTCCACGAGGCAGCAACCACGTCACCAGCGTAAGTAAGAATGTTCACCTTCGTTCCTTCCACGAGGCAGCAACCACGCCACCAGCGTAAGTAAGAATGTTCACCTTCGTTCCTTCCACGAGGCAGCAACCACGTCACCAGCGTAGGTAAGAATGTTCACCTTCGTTCCTTCCACGAGGCAGCAACCACGCCACCAGCGTAGGTAAGAATGTTCACCTTCGTTCCTTCCACGAGGCAGCAACCACGTCACCAGCGTAAGTAAGAATGTTCACCTTCGTTCCTTCCATGAGGCAGCAACCACGTCACCAGCGTAGGTAAGAATATTCACCTTCGTACCTTCCACGAGGCAGCAACCACGTTACCAGCGTAAGTAAGAATGTTCACCTTCGTTCCTTCCACGAGGCAGCAACCACGCCACCAGCGTAGGTAAGAATGTTCACCTTCGTTCCTTCCACGAGGCAGCAACCACGTCACCAGCGTAGGTAAGAATGTTCACCTTCGTTCCTTCCACGAGGCAGCAACCACGCCACCAGCGTAGATAAGAATATTCACCTTCGTTCCTTCCACGAGGCAGCAACCACGCCACCAGCGTAGATAAGAATATTCACCTTCGTTCCTTCCACGAGGCAGCAACCACGTCACCAGCGTAGGCAAGAATGTTCACCTTCGTTCCTTCCACGAGGCAGCAACCACGCCACCAGCGTAGATAAGAATATTCACCTTCGTTCCGTCCACGAGGCAGCAACCACGCCACCAGCGTAAGTAAGAACCTTCCACGAGGCAGCAACCACTTCACCAGCGTAGGCAAGAATGTTCACCTTCGTTCCTTCTCACATACAAGACTTTTCTCCATTGTAAAAGGTACCTTAAATAATACCTTCAATACACTTGTTTACAAGAAGGAGAATTAGTATAAAAGTAGGAATCTTATACAAAAGATGGAATCTAATATACAAGAAACTTATATACAAGAAGACAACTTATGCTCAATAATAACCCTCTTGGAAATAGATACTCAGAAGATTGATTGATGTGTATATTTCGATCCCCTTCTGGGATCCTCTTCAGATGAAGAGGATCCCAGAAGGGGATCGAAATATACAGATCACTCATTCTTCTGAGCTTCTGTCTCCGTGTAGGTTATTATTGAGCATTGATATGTGTTCATTGCACCTAAATTCTTAAAGGTAACTTGAAGGGTGTATTAATAATGTGCAACATTATAAGTGCAACTATAAGTGGGCAACCTCCCCCAAAAAATAATATTCAAAGGGTCTAAAAAAGTAACTTTAAAAATACTAAAGTACCTAAATCTAACTATTCCATAGTTGCAATCCATAGTCCGGCATGCAATATACTTTAAATAAAAATAAGAGTATATCAGGCTTAATACATTTAAAAATTTTAAATGTAGAATTAAATTTTACCTAAAGCATATAGTATGTAGTCTCATTTCAGTTTACTAATTATTTAATAAATCACTGTGTAAGTAATGTCCTAAGTATCTAAAATGCTCCAGAATTTCGCACTGACTGCTAATATTTTTCAGATTATTACATCTATTATCATTTTATCGAAATACAGTTACATGTACTGTACTTGTATTAATTAGTATCTTTAGAAATTCACTTTTCCCAAACACAACGAAATAATTTAGTAAATTATTTAAATCAGCCAAAAGAACAATATTATCGGAATAAGTAATGATATTTCCCATGAGAAAATGGAACCAACCTCTCCCTTCCACAGAGATTATTTCTTGGATCTCATCATCAGTTTAAAATGCAATGGTGGGAGGATGTCCCCTTGTCTCACACCCTTGTTAATACAAAAATATTCACCTTCTTTCCACTCCACACATTTCTTGCCTTCTGGTGTCTTAATACTCAATAAAAAGTAATTTTTTTATGGGGTATTCAGTAAAAAGTATTTTTTTTCATGGGGTATTCAATAAAAGAATTTTTTTCATGGGGTATTCAATAAAAAGTAATTTTTCATGGGTATTTCTCTATCAGTAACTAGGTATGTCTCAAAGAATAAAATGGTCTTACTTATCAAAAACCTCACTCGGATATTAATCTACAATAGGAAGGTAATTAACTTTATTAAGACCAGTGTCAGGAAGCACTTATTTACTGACGATTACAATAATTCCTTAGATAGGTACAATGAAGGAGATAATGCAGTAATGGAAGTAGTGATATAAGCAGTAACATTAGAAGCAATAGTATGAGAAGCAGCAGCAAAGTTGTAGTAACATCTGCCTGAGTAGTAGTAGGGGTAGTAGTGGTAGTAATAGTAGTAGTAATAGTAGCATTTTCAGAAGCAGTAATAGTAGCAGCTATAGTAGTAGTAGTAGTAGTAGTAGTAGTAGTAGTAGTAGTAGTAGTAGTAGTAGTAGTAGTAGTAGTAGTAGTAGTGCAATGACAATAATAACTAGCAGAAATAGTAGCAGCAGCAGTAGTAGTAGTAGTAAAAGTAAAAATAGTAGTAATATTAATAATGGTTACAGTAGTATTAGTTATAGTAAAAGTATAAGTTATAGTAGGAATATCAGTAGTAGTAACAGAAGTAGCAATAGAATTATTGACAGTAGTAAGAGCAGCCAAGACGTAATAGCATCAGAAGTAACAGTAATTGAAGCAACAGTGGTAGCTACAGCGCCGTTAGTAGTAGTAGCAGCATTTGCACTAATAAATGTAGTAGAAATAGTAGTAATAACAGCAGTAGTAGCAAGAATCATTGTTGTTACGAATAATATTAGAATTCATTACCATACACACACATACATACATACACACACACACACACACACACACACACACACACACACACACACACACACACACACACACACACACACACACACACACACACACACACACACACACACACACACACACACACACACACACACACACACACACACACACACACACACACACACACACACATATATATATATATATATATATATATATATATATATATTGTCCTTGGCTGCTTCCCCGAACAACTACCAATGGGAAAAAACTATATGTATTTTGACACAAGAAGAAAATACTAGAAAAATTAACATTTACGGTACTTTGGTGTACCTTTTATTTTTATGTGAAAGGTCAGAACAACTCTTCATATCTTGAAGGTTCTTACAAGATGACGTGCGTCCATGGTGTGTCGCTGACGCAGTTATGATCAGTGAAGAAGTGAGATATCTTAATGACAGACACACAGAAAGGTGCTATACAAAGCTTCTCTCTCCTACCCTAGGGCCATCTAGGGTAGGAGAGAGAAGCAAACAGGTACGTACGTACACACACACACACACACACACACACACACACACACACACACACACACACGAACAACTGGATGGTGAGTGCACATGCGTTACGTATGTACTAAACAAGAGAAGGTATTCAAGGACTGCCAGAGTGCATGCATAGTTCTTTTGTATAAAAAAGAAAAAAAGAGACTGTAAAAATTTATAGATAACTTATGCTGAAGACAAGTGAGGTGTATAGTGGTAAAAAATATATCAAAAGGGTTATGGGAAACACGGAAATTTGATTGCTGAGAAATAAGGTTAAAGCATTTACAGATAAAGTGCTTACACTCGCCTTGCATAGAAAAGGGACACAGAAAATAGCAAGGTGATGAGAATAAGTAGAAAACTATGCAACGAAAAACTAGACTTTAGCATGTTGAGGAGAATGGAGAAAGTGAGTGTGTTTAGCTGCTCTGCAGTAATGTGTTGTTAGATGGGTCTACGAATACTGAGTTGAATCATAGATTTTATAAAGTAAAGAATATAGTAGAGACGTAGACGAAACTATGATAAAAAACAAAGGATACAAAGAGGTGAATGCATCAGAATATATAGTAGTGGAGACAAACCAACCATACCCCCGGCCGGGATTGAACCCGCGGTCATAGAGTCTCAAAACTCCAGCCCGTCGCGCTAGCCACTAGACCAGCTAGCCACAATAAGATTCATCCAACTAGGTATATTTCTACACCATAGGAAAGTTAGCACAGGCACCTCTGTGACCACAAATGCAAGTTTTTACAGACGAATCTCCAGCTAGCGTGGCCGTGACGAACTCTAGCTCAAGTCCCTTCACTGCCGTCAACATGACTTAAGAAATCGTAATGACACGATTGCAAATAAACCATACCCCCGGCCGGGATTGAACCCGCGGTCATAGAGTCTCAAAACTCCAGCCCGTCGCGCTAGCCACTAGACCAGCTAGCCACAATAAGATTCATCCAACTAGGTATATTTCTACACCATAGGAAAGTTAGCACAGGCACCTCTGTGACCACAAATGCAAGTTTTTACAGACGAATCTCCAGCTAGCGTGGCCGTGACGAACTCTAGCTCAAGTCCCTTCACTGCCGTCAACATGACTTAAGAAATCGTAATGACACGATTGCAAATAAACCATACCCCCGGCCGGGATTGAACCCGCGGTCATAGAGTCTCAAAACTCCAGCCCGTCGCGCTAGCCACTAGACCAGCTAGCCACAATAAGATTCATCCAACTAGGTATATTTCTACACCATAGGAAAGTTAGCACAGGCACCTCTGTGACCACAAATGCAAGTTTTTACAGACGAATCTCCAGCTAGCGTGGCCGTGACGAACTCTAGCTCAAGTCCCTTCACTGCCGTCAACATGACTTAAGAAATCGTAATGACACGATTGCAAATAAACCATACCCCCGGCCGGGATTGAACCCGCGGTCATAGAGTCTCAAAACTCCAGCCCGTCGCGCTAGCCACTAGACCAGCTAGCCACAATAAGATTCATCCGCGGGTTCAATCCCGGCCGGGGGTATGGTTTATTTGCAATCGTGTCATTACGATTTCTTAAGTCATGTTGACGGCAGTGAAGGGACTTGAGCTAGAGTTCGTCACGGCCACGCTAGCTGGAGATTCGTCTGTAAAAACTTGCATTTGTGGTCACAGAGGTGCCTGTGCTAACTTTCCTATGGTGTAGAAATATACCTAGTTGGATGAATCTTATTGTGGCTAGCTGGTCTAGTGGCTAGCGCGACGGGCTGGAGTTTTGAGACTCTATGACCGCGGGTTCAATCCCGGCCGGGGGTATGGTTTATTTGCAATCGTGTCATTACGATTTCTTAAGTCATGTTGACGGCAGTGAAGGGACTTGAGCTAGAGTTCGTCACGGCCACGCTAGCTGGAGATTCGTCTGTAAAAACTTGCATTTGTGGTCACAGAGGTGCCTGTGCTAACTTTCCTATGGTGTAGAAATATACCTAGTTGGATGAATCTTATTGTGGCTAGCTGGTCTAGTGGCTAGCGCGACGGGCTGGAGTTTTGAGACTCTATGACCGCGGGTTCAATCCCGGCCGGGGGTATGGTTTATTTGCAATCGTGTCATTACGATTTCTTAAGTCAGTGGAGACAAAACTTTAATATAAGTATGAGGTATTATGGTCTTTGAACGTAGCGGTGAGTAGACAACGACCATGAAGTTTTGAGATCACTGTACTGTGAAATTATAGCGAAGACGGTATGCTGGGTGCAAGATGCATCTCAACAAACGGAAGAATAGGTGTTCAAGAGTTTACGTTATGTATAGATGAAGAAAATAAAGGATAATTGAAAGGCTATGCAAATCCAGGATAGCTGGAAAAAGGAATAGTACACGTCCGAGGAAAGGATTGGAAGGAGGATGTGAAGGTGTTGATAATACAACATAAATATTGTATGTGAGTGCATTAGTGGAGACAGTGGATTTTGCTTGAATTCTAGAGGTGAGAAATACAAGTACAGTACCTGAACTCTGAAGGATGGGTGAGGATGTTGAAGATTAACGAGTCAAAATTTCCTATAAGTACCTTCGCGAACAGGATGTCCATCCGGTTGGACGTCTCCGCTGTGCATTCACTATTCAGAGACAGATAAAAAATAAGCAGTTCTGCGGAGAAATCTCTGGATTTTTCCGAGAATGAAGCTTAGTTTCTTGCCAGTAGATGAGAATGTCCAATTAGCATCAGACGTGGTATATATATATATATATATATATATATATATATATATATATATATATATATATATATATATATATATATATATATATATATATATATATATATATATATATATATATATATATATATATATATATATATATATATATATATATATATATATATATATATATATATATATATATATATATATACACACACACTCGTAAGGAGCATTTACCGATGTCAATGGGTATCCCATACAAGTAAACACGAGATACATAATGGAAATGGAACTATATTTCCATTCTTAAGTATAGTTCTCATCAGTAGAATGTCCGACGTAAGGTGAGTGAGAGGGGTTGATTTGAGTAGGAATTTCACATCAGTTAATAAGGTTATCAAAGCTAGCTTATTCTTGGGAAGCACTGAAAATGGGTTGAGCAACTATTTTTGTTAGTTGGTTTAGGTTTGAGAATGACCTGCCTAGTATGAACCAGTAGGCCTGCTGCAGTGTTCCTCCTTTATGTTCTAAACTTCTAGATAACCTATGAAAACTTGGCCAAGGAAAATAGTTTAACAGGAGCCAAGAACGCTTGAAGAAATCATGTGCTGCTCACCTTCAAGTAACTTAGTGATAAACCTTGAGACGATGTCTTCCTGATTTAGGAGTTCCTTAAGAATTACCTGTTGTGTCATGCTCTTAAGATCTCTGCAAGGAAATAATTAGAAACGCATTAAATTAATAAAATTGACAAAATTAATAAAATTAATAACAAGAAGGAAAGCAAAAGCTTTCCTTTATTAAATCCACCCAGGCTGAAAGTTTGAAGCCAAGATGAATTGTCCTGGGACATAAACCATCTGAATGTAGAGGATTAACAATGATTACTCACGAAAGTATAGATGTATGGTAGATTTCCATCAGGATGCAACCCACAACAGTCGACTCACGTCCCAATATCGTTAAGTTAGGTAAGATTCGTCTAAGATTCGTAAGGAAACAGATCAATTGTTTCCAGACGCGGGTTTTAGTCATATGATGACCAACCACTGGAGCTTTGGGTCATCTGACCGAGGTCTTCCTCTGGCCTTCCGCTCCACCCCAGTAAAAAATAACATTATCTGTTGACTACTAGTTTAAAAGGCCTGAGACTGGTGATCTATCCAACAGTAAGTGTAAATAATTTGCTATGGCCTATTTATTTTGAAGTGGAACACCGGAAAATAATCCTTCAACAATAAATCTTTATAAATGAAATGAATACCAATAAGTTTCTCCTATCAGTTCCTGACCTGCCTTGGTGTCTTACTGTGGACTGTGTACTGCTGGCATCGGAAGTGCTGTTCACAATAGTATAAAGTACTGACAAGTTTGTAGATGAATGGTTCAGAGAACCAACAAGCTTAAAATTAAGGCTAAAATGCAACAGTTGGAACGATATCGTTCCAGACCATGAAGCTGAACTCTTCTCTACGCTGAGGTACTGATGAGAAGACGAGAATCCCCAATTAACACTAGACGTGAGACTTCTCTATACACATATACTGTACATATACTGTATATATATATATATATATATATATATATATATATATATATATATATATATATATATATATATATATATATACACACACACACACACATACACACACTCTTAAGAAGCATTTGCCGATGGGCATCTCATACAGGAGAAACACAATGGAAATTAAACTATATTTCAACTACTAACTCAAGTTCTCATAAGCAGAATGTCCAACACAGAGAGAGCAGAACAACATATATAGACGTAACAAGTCAGGTGGAGAAATAAATGATGTTCTGCATGAATTCATGAGAATTAATTATCACTATGAAGGACACGATAACATGAAACCAAAAATTAATCCAGATGGTTTGCTGAGGCCCATGTTAACTACTTTACCATTGTCCAGGTTGAAAGAAACAAATACAGTTATTGGGATAGTCTCGGATAGTCTCGGATAGTCTCGGATAGTCTCGGATAGTCGGATCGAAAGGTCGTGGTAAGCTCCTCTCTTCTATGTGCTAGTTTTTGTTCCAGCCTTTTTTTTTTTTTTTTTTTTTGTTCTTTCTGGATCTGGTTAATATTGTCAGATTGCCTATATGAAGGAAATTGTAGTTAAAAAAATTAGTAGTGGTTGTGATGATCTCTCCAATTACAAGTAGAAACGATCTGGTAATCTGGTTTAGATTTATTTAACCCGGTCGATGAGCCCGAGTGGACGTCCCTCTAATTGTCAGTTGCTCCCAACTTAGGTAAGAGTTGTGGAACAAGTTTTTCTACCCAGAGAACGCGATTATGATTAACTTCGCCTAGTGCCCGAAACTCAAGTTTTACCCGATGCTCCTTGTTGTTCTAGTGCTTGGGGCCAATGTTGCTCGAGTGCTTGGATGTCACTGCCTGGGTGTCGCTGTCATTTGAGGGATCGAGTGACACCGTCACTCGAGTCACCCATATAATTCACTCTCTCCTAATTCTCGTGCCTCGTTTACCCATTGATTTCCTTACTGGAGTTTGATGCACCAGAACGAGTGGAAAAACTGGCTGGTGTACACTGACCCGCTCATGTTGTAATAGCGACCCTGAGGAACACAAACATTGAGCCTCAAGCTTGTTTCTGCTTAGTACTTCTTGTATTTTAGATTCTAGTATTCACCTAATTGCGAAATTTCAGTTTTTGTAGTCATGAGTGTTAGGTTACAGTGATTTATTATGTACCAGGATCCTGAGCCTAAGCATGCAGGTAAAGGCAAGTGTGAACTTAGTGATTTCAGCTGGCTGGTTTATACCGGTGAGTGTTTACTGGGGTCGAGTGTCGGCTCCTGGCAACCTCTCTTATCATATAAGGAAACAATGTTGTTGAGTATCTTGTATGTCTAGGTTATATCACCTCATTTCCTATCTCCCCGTTCCACGTGATGTGAAGTTTTCATTCTTTAATATTTCCTTAACTTTTATTTTCTTTAGTTCCGCGATTTTTTTTTTTTAAATTTCTAAATTTTGTTTTTTTTTTCTTAGCGTGTTTGACTAAGTTTGTTTGATTTATTTGTGTGTTAACCTATTCACCTATTTGTGGTTGCAGGAGTCGAGTCACGGCTCCAGGCCCCGAGCGAATGTGTGTGTGTACTCACCTAGTGTGTGTGTGTGTGTGTGTGTGTGTGTGTGTGTGTGTGTGTGTGTGTGTGTATACATGCGTGCGTGCGTGCGTGCGTGCGTGCGTGCGTGCGTGCGTGCGCGCAATTTCTTATAATAATTTTCCGAGCAACGCCTAAACCATAAAAGAGTTTCAGTTTACTTTGCAAATAATTTGCATAATCATTACTCTGCAAAGACAAGTGTGTGCACACTATATATTCATTGTCCTAATGTTGTATATATACACCGAGAAGTGTATATTCCTCAGGGTATATACACTGAGAGGTGTATATATTAATGTATTAATATCTTTATTTCTTCAAGTACATATACAAGGTGTACAGGTCTAGCTGACATGAATTACATACTAGTATATAGAAAGCCTCTTGTTATGCAAATTAGGTCAGTTTTGTCCCAGGATGCGACCCACACCAGTCGACTAACACCTAAGTGCCTATTTTACTGATGGGTGAGCATAGACAACCGGTGTAAAGAAACACGAACAATGTTTCAATCCTCGCTAGGAATCGAACCCGGACACTCACCCTGTGAAGCGAGATCTTTTGCCTCCAGGCCACGGGACACCATGTACTGCGAGTTCTATGTCTCTGTATATATACAGAAAATAATATATTTGTGTATAGTGAGTGGGGTAAATACCCCGAGAATTTGCTATAATTCCCAATTTAAGGAGCAGCGAATTTCTGACTCCTGGTGGATCCAAAAAGACTATTATAGACAGCACTGAAGAAGACTCGTGTACAGAGCAAGCTCTCAGTGGACAATGTTTCGCTCTGTGTAGAGCTTTATTATGATTTGATAAAGATCTACAGAGATGTGAGTAAGTGGAACACAGCCTAAGGAGTTTACCTCTGTTATCTTGTGATTTTCAATAAAGAATTATTAATATATCTAAAAACAATACACAACCCGCATTTAGCCTTCAAGTGCGAATTATTTGTGTATTGTTCCAGCCATGGTATTGTGCCTTTTTAGTCTTTAAGAATAGTTTATTAATTTCATTAGATTGCTCATTACATTTACTAGAGTACAGATCGTAAAGGGCAATGGTCCTCAATCGTTGAAGAGTAGAGGACCAAGCCAAGGATACTGGGGTATCGTAAAGAACTTGTCTCTCCATCCCTGATTGTTAGCGGACCTTAGCAAGGGCCAAATGGGTATCGTTAAGGCAAAGTCCTCCATCGCTGAAGAGTAGCGGATCCAACCAGGGTCATTATGGTACGCAGTGGGAGTATGTTTTGCGCATTTAGAGGGTTAGAAATAAATAAAGCAGCCTCTTGCAGACTAGGAACAGTTAATGAGCAAAATGTCGATGATTTGCCAAAATTGAGAACCTGATTTTCTGCTCGTCATTCTCCATATTAGAACTTTTCTGACCAGCTAGATTAACTACTCGCTTGACGCTGCTGGTTTGTTTTTTGTTGATCAGTTTACCCCGGTCTGGAAATTCCCCGGGGAAGTGAACCCGGAGGATAAAAAAATCACCTTTCGAGGAGGGTACCTCAATGCCAGTGAAGCGCTCTTGATTCAAGGAACTAGAGCTATCCTCCTCATCATAAAAACTTGATTGCCTCCAGGCGGTGTGGGACCCGACAGGTTTGGTGCTTCCCCATAAAAATAAAAATAAAAATAATAGTAATAATTGTAAAAAGCTTTGGTGAAAAACATTATTGTCTTGTGATACAATGTTTAATAGACAGAACTGAGCTCTGCCGTACCTACTCTTACAACTGTCTACTAAAGAGCAAGAAGTACTTCCTAACATCATTGAGGTTGATTTGCGTTACTAACTTTCATTTTCCCCCATTTTATTACCGATCCTGGCCTTCCACTTTGTTCCTTTCAGTCCTATCAACAAGCCCTATCGGTATTTTGTATGTCGTTATCATATCTCAGCTAGCACTTCTTTCCTCAAAAAAAAGATCAAACTCAGTTCTTATTGAAGTAAAGGTCAGCTTTCTTATTTAGGAGACTAGTCATGTTTACGTTTATTACGTGTATCAGCATTGTCACTTGTAAAAATTTCGGTAGCGGCCTAATCAACAAGTCCAAGACTGGTGGTAATCCGATAAAATAATAGGCAGAATTACACAGATGCAACTAATGTGATCAAAGACGCAAACTTCCGCAGATGTAAATACCTTGAATCATCCATCATCGCCATTTCAGACACCATTAAATAAAATAAAGGCAGCTTCGTCATTTCGGAGGTATTAGCCAGGATTATACTCAAAACTGAACCTCACATCACATAGCAGCATAGTTACTTCAACTACTACTACTAATACTACTACTAATACTAGTAGTAGTGCTACCACTACTACTATTACTACTACTACTGCTACTACTAGTAGTGCTGCTACTACTACTACTACTAGTATTGCTACTACTATTACTACTACTACTGCTACTACTACTACTACTACTACTAGTAGTAGTAGTAGTGCTACTACTACTACTAGTAGTGCTACTACTACTGCAAAGGGGCGTTCCTGTCTTACGAATTTACTAACTTTTTTTCACTAAGGTGTTTGAGGAGGTAGATCATGGTAATGAATATGATATTGTGTATATGGACTTCAGTAAGGCTTTCGATAGAGTTCCACACCAGAGGCTGTTGAGGAAACTTAGGGCACACGGAATAGGAGGAGAAATTTTTTCCTGGGTAGAGGCATGGCTGACAAATAGACAGCAGAGAGTTTGCATAAATGGGGAGAAATCAGAATGGGGGCACGTCACAAGCGGTGTTCCTCAGGGGTCAGTGTTGGGCCCGTTGATGTTCAGAATTTACATAAACGACATAGATGAGGGAATAAATAGCGACATAAGCAAATTTGCTGATGACACCAAAATAGGCCGTCTAATTCATTCTAATGAGGACATTAGAGCACTCCAGGATGATTTGAATAGACTGACGCAATGGTCGGAGAAGTGGCAGATGCAGTTTAATATTGACAAATGCAAAGTTCTAAATGTTGGACAGTTAAATAACCATGCCACATATAAACTAAATAATGTAGATCTTAATACTACCGATTGCGAAAAGGATTTAGGAGTTCTGGTTAGCAGTAACCTAAAACCATGACAACAGTGCATTAGTGTTCGCAATAAAGCTAACAGAATTCTTGGCTTCATATCTAGAAGTATAAATAATAGAAGTCCTCAGGTTGTTCTTCAACTCTATTTATCCTTGGTTAGGCCTCATTTAGACTATGCTGCTCAGTTCTGGTCACCGTATTACATAATGGATATAAATGCTCTGGAAAACGTACAAAGGAGGATGACAAAGATGATCTCATGTATCAGAAATCTTCCCTATGAGGATAGACTGAAGGCCCTGAATCTGCACTCTCTCGAAAGGCGTAGAATTAGGGGGGATATGATCGAGGTGTATAAATGGAAAACAGGAATAAATAAAGGGGATGTAAATAGTGTGCTGAAAATTTCCAGCCAAGACAGGACTCGCAGCAATGGTTTCAAGTTGGAAAAATTCAGATTCAGGAAGGATATAGGAAAGCACTGGTTTGGTAATAGAGTTGTGGATGAGTGGAGCAAACTCCAGGGTACAGTTATTGAGGCTAAAACGTTGTGTAGCTTTAAAAATAGGTTAGATAAATACATGAGTGGGTGTGGGTGGGTTTGAGTTGAACCTGACTAGCTTGTGCTGCTGGGTCTGGTACAGTGCTCCATCCTTGAGTGGGGATGACCAGACTGGGTGGGTCATTGGGATAATCCGGGGGGTGGGTCATTGGTCTAATCCGGGGGGGGGGGACATGGACCTGCTCCGCATGGGTCAGTAGGCCTGGTGCAGTGTTCCTTCTTTCTTATGTTCTTATGTACTGCTACTACTAGTAGTGCTACTACTACTATTACTACTACTGCTACTACTAGTAGTGCTTCTACTACTACTACTACTACTATTGCTACTACTACTACTACTACTACTACTGCTGCTACTACTACTACTAGTGCTACTACTACTACTACTACTACTACTACTACTGCTGCTGCTGCTGCTACTACTACTACTACTACTAGTGCTACTACTACTACTACTACTACTACTACTGCTGCTGCTGCTGCTACTACTACTACTACTACTACTACTACTACTACTACTACTACTACTGCTACTACTACTAGTGTTACTACTACTACTACTACTACTACTACTACTACTACTACTACTGCTGCTGCTGCTACTACTACTACTACTACTACTATTGCTACTACTACTACTAGTGCTACTACTACTACTACTACTTCCAATCAAATCAAATCCTTTATTTCTTTGTACAGTACAATGTGTAGTTAACATATAAAGTATTGTTAATCACAAAGACAGCCACTAGCATGCATGAGCATATCGAGCACACTTGCTGTTACTACTGCTACTAGTACTACTACTACTGCTGCTAATACTACTATTACTACCTTCCACATAGGCCAGTAGGCCTGCTCTTCCACCTGACGTGGTACTTATATATACCATCTGTGTCCCTATATTCTTGGTAACGGCTTGACAACGTTATTGGAGAGCGAAACGTTGCCACAGCAGAACGTCACATTAATTTCATTTGTGGTATAAACCTTGGTAATAAATACCGACAAGTTGGTTTAGAAAGACACGTAAGCAAACACTATAACATATTAGAAAACGTTTCGTTCCTGGGACCTTGATCACTTCTAAGTGATCAAGGTCCCAGGACCGAAACGTTTTCTAATAAATATGTTATAGTGTTTGCTTACGTGTCTTTCTAAACCAATTTCATTTGTATCCAAGATTACAGTCACCTCCCCCTAACATGGTCTCAAGGTAACCTTGTGGAATACACAACGTAAGATATGTAAGACAATTATAGCAGTAAGAGAGGTGACCTTTATAGTGACCTCGTTCCTTGACCCTTCAGCTAGGATGACTTGACGCAAGTGAAGGACTCTTTTCTTCGGAAATCTGAGCACTCCTCTCCTTCCTCGGATCGAACCTGGATAGCTGGAAAATCTCTAGTTGCTCTGTGATCCCTATAAATATTCTTACATAAATGATAACGATGAGGAAAAATAAGAAATAAGCGTAAATGAAGGGAAAATGAAAATAGGAAAAGAATCTTACATTTTGAATCTGGAGGATGTGACATACCTGATGTGACCAGCCTGATTAATCAGGCTGTTACTGTTGGCCGCACGTAAACAGACGTACGACCCACAGCCCCGCCGATCAGGTACTGACTTTAGGTGCCTCAAGGGGGCTGAAGGGGGGAGAAAGGAGGCAGGAATAGAGAAAGCGGAAGACAGAGAAGGAAATTGGAGGGATGTGATGAGGGGAGTAGAGGATGGGAGGGAGGAAACCTAAGAGGGGAGAAAGTGAGGGGGTAAAAAGTAGATGGAAAGTAGAGAGAGAAGGAAGGATGAGGTGGAAAGAGAGCTGGAGGGAAAGGGAGAGAAGGAGTCTATTCCTATCTGCTCTATCAATTCATTTAGAGATTTTTTATGTCGTAATCATGTCTCCCCTAGTTCTCCATAGATAGACAGATAGAGAATGAGAAAGAGATACATACAGACAGAGAGAAAGTAGGTGAGCTGGCTGTGAGTCTCTCAATGGAAGCTTTCAGAAATACAAAACCTCAGCGGAACTATTGCTCTAGCGACAATAAGTGTAATAACAGGTGTTAGAGTGACATGCATTAACCACAGGTCAACGCACACGGTAGCCGTGGCTTACTTGACCCTGCCTCACCTCAACCTTTCTATTGTTACTCTATCATCGTTATTTTTATTATTACTAATGCTGTTGCTATTGTCGTTGATGTGGTTATTATCATTATTATTATTATTATTATTATTATTATTATTATTATTATTATTATTATTATTATTATTATTATTATTATTATTATTATTATTATTATTATTATTATTATTATTATTATTATTATTATTATTATTATTATTATTATTATTATTATTATTATTATTATTATTATTATTATTATTATTATTATTGTTATTATTATTATTATTATTATTATTATTATTATTATTATTATTATTATTATTATTATTATTATTATTATTATTATTATTATTATTATTATTATTAATTTTACCGGTATTATTATATGCATTATTAATTCTAACACCCTTTTTTCATATTATTTTTGATATATTTTTAAAGATAATTTTGGTACCTAGGTGTGAGCTACACACCTAGGTTGCACGTGGTGTAAACCACACACACATATCGAAACACATGATCAAACTTGCATAGTACTATATGTTATTACAAGTCAACCTGCACGTACTTATTTCATGACTCAATATTTCTGAACCCAATTGGCTATGTTACGTTTATAGAATACTCGCAAGGACCATTGTGATTACGTCTGGTTTCAACTGGGGATGGGTTAAGGTTACAGTCACCTGTGTTATGGTCTGAGCAGGGGATCATGGCTTGGCTCGTTGAAATACAGGAGCCGTGGAAGAATTATTATCTGTGATTTGTGTGGAGGTGTAGTGGGTGGAGGGGTGATGGGCGGAGGTGTGGGCTTGGTTGTGGGTGAGGTGTGCTAGATAAAGTGTAGTGGATGCATTGTTGGGTTTTGGTGACGTGGATAGGGAGTACGGTACAATGGGTAAGTTGTTAAGTGTGATGTAATGACCTATTTACAATACGAGAATTATACAGGTAGTGAAACGTTACTGTCACACATTTACTCTATTTTTTTTCTTTTCATTTCCTAGTTTATTTGTTTTGTTTTTTGTTGCTTATCGTTCTTATTCCATTCTAGACACTGTGAAGAAATAGTTTCTAGTAACCCTTCTAAGCTCATTCTCATACAGCTTAAAAGATTTTCTTCTTCTCTCAGTTACTAGCAACTGCGACATCCTCTTTGTTTAGCTATTCAAATATCTTCAACAACTTAATATAACAAAAAAGGCACAATGCCGTGACAGTGTGACTTTGTAAATGGTCCAAGTCGGACCGAAGCGCCGTTGTAAGCTCCTCCTCCCTTCTATGTGCGGGTTATTTGTGTAACTTAATGTACCTATCACATCTCCTTCAGCCTACCAGCGATACGTTACTAGTGCCTTCAAATCTCTCCTCATATACCATACTTCTCAATGTTTTTATAGAGCAGGCAGATTCTCACAGTTACGAGTTCCAATTTTGGTGTAACACGTTCTAAAAACAGAAGCCAGAATTGCACTATCAACTTTCTGTAACCTATTTTTACATTTTATCATTATATTTTGGGATTTTCTCACAACTGCCTTTATAGACAGTGATTTGTTGACAATATTTTATACACCACTGGCGGTGTTCCAGCAAGGTAGGGCGCCTAAAAATATCCTCTGGGAGGAGCTACAGAGGCAGCTGATTATCCATGAATTTCAGGCAACAAACCCAATGCTTGAGTCACGAAATCTAACCACGGGTGTGGTTAGAACCCGCGATCAGTGAGTCACAACACTCCAGACCGTGGCTAACGCGACGGTCTGGAGTTTTGTGACTGATTGCGGGTTCTTACCCCATCCGTGGTATGGTTAGCCCAATGCTTGCAAAAACTAATTAGAAGGCGACATAGTTCCTTGAGAAATTACTGCATCATTCATCAGTGGTATTGAGTTATTTATGCTGATATATTAAGTCTGTTAACTGATTTATACAAAGTTGTAATTGGAGCTTCCTTGAAATTTGTTAAGGATACGGGCTTCCAAAAAAAAAAAAAGAAAACTGAAAAAAAGGTCTAATGTTCACTTAATAGTTTTCTTTCAAGTGGTATATGGACACAGAATCAAAACGACTCTCTGAATCGTAACATTCCCACCCATTTTTCAGGGTGCGGGCATTGTATTTCCCACTTTCAGTCACAATATCTTCACCCATTCTTTCGAACGCTGGTATTGTACTTCATACCTTCGAAACCGCAATATCCCCGCCAATCCTTCAGAATACCGGCACTGTACTTCTCACCTCCAGAACTGCCGTATCCCCACCCATCCTTCAGCGTGCCAGCATTTCCCACTTCAAGAGCTTAATACATGATAAACACGCGACTATATTTATTCCAAGGTCTTTTTCAATATTCCACGTATAAATTCTTTCTTCATACATACTATATTTTGCACGGGGACTAGTCCCATTTCCACTCATTTCCAATACATGACAAATGTAAACATTGACTTCAATGGACCCACATAACATCCTACAGGCAATAATAAAAGACAGGCTGCAAAACACGCTCTTATTGGTACAATGTTTCAAGCTGTGTAGAGCTTGATGGCGTCATTACTCGGCGGTAAAGCTCTACATAAAGGGGAAATATTGCCCCAATAAAGACTTGTGTTGCAAACCTTTCTTTTTCTAAAATTATATTTATTATATATTTATTACTTCTTCAAATTGCATAGATCCTTGTTCAAAATTTTTAGTTCATATTGATTTTCTTCTGTGTTTTTGTACATCATTTGTATTATTATCTATGTAACAAAATTATATAGGTGAAGAATGTCATCGGGACTAATGCTAGTTCCTGTGGGACCTTATTAGTAATACCAGTCCTTGTTGGACCTTACTAGTAATGCCAGTCCTTGTGGGACCTCACTAGAAATACAAGTAGTTTGGGACCTTTCTAGTAATGCCAGTCCTTGTGGGACCTCACTAGTAACACCAGTCCTTGTGGGACCTTACTAGTAATACAAGTCCTTGTAGGACCTCACTAGTAATACAAGTCCTTGTGGGACCTCACTAGTAACACCAGTTCTTGTGGGACCTTACTAGTAATACAAGTCCTTGTAGGACCTCACTAGTAATACAAGTCCTTGTGGGACCTCACTAGTAACACCAGTTCTTGTGGGACCTTACTAGTAATACAAGTCCTTGTGGGACCTTACTAGTAATACCAGTCCTTGTGGGACCTTACTAGTAATACAAGTCCTTGTGGGACTTCACTAGTAACACCAGTCCTTGTGGGACCTTACTAGTAAATACAAGTCCTTGTGGGACCTTACTAGTAACACCAGTCCTTGTGGGACCTTACTAGTAATACAAGTCCTTGTGGGACCTTACTAGTAATACAAGTCCTTGTGGGACCTCACTAGTGACACCAGTCCTTGTGGGACCTTAGTAGTAATACAAGTCCTTGTGGGACCTTACTAGTAATACCAGTCTTGTGGGACCTTACTAGTAACACCAGTCCTTGTGGGACGTTACTAGTAATACAAGTCCTTGTGGGACCTCACTAGTAATACAAGTCCTTGTGGGACCTCACTAGTAACACCAGTCTTTGTGGGACCTTACTAGTAATACCAGTTTTTGTGGGACCTTACTAGTAATACCAGTCCTTGTGGGATCTTACTAATAACACCAGTCCTCGTGGAACCTTACTAGTTATACCAGTCCTTGTGGGACCTTACTAGTAATACAAGTCCTTGTGGGACCTTACTAGTAATACCAGTCCTTATGGGACCTTACTAGTAATACCAGTCCTTGTGGGACCTTACTAGTAATACCAGTCCTTGTGGGACCTTACTAGTAATACCAGTCCTTGTGGGACCTTAATAGTAACACCAGTCCTTGTGGGACCTTATTAGTAATACCAGTCCTTTTGGGACTTCACTAGTAACACTAGTCCTTGTAAGATCTTACTAGTAGCGCTACTAACCGTAACTCGGTTGGTAGCTCACTGATCTCACACACTGAGTGTACATGATTCGATCCTCGGTACTGGTGTAAACATCGGGTGTGTATCAGTAAGACACCTGCAGTCAATGTTCACCTAGCAGCAAGTAGGTACCTGGGCGTTAGTCGACTGTTGTGAGTCGCATCCTGGGGACAAAATTAACATAAGTTGCCTGAAATGCTGTGCATAACAAGCGGTTTTCTCTATAGTATGTCACTGATGTCAGTTTTGGTCTGTGCAAGTTGTACCATGCATTTGTAAATAAAGGTTATTATTATTATTATTATTATTATTATTATTATTATTATTATTATTATTATTATTATTATTATTATACTAACACCAGTCCTGGTGCACTGATTTTTTTAAATAAGCTGAACATATGTATGCCTCCACCTTATTCAAAGAACAATTCCTTTTTCAACGTTTACCTTTTCGTGGGCACTTCTTGTAGTCGTATTTGCATGGACCACTTCCTCTTTTCTACAACATTGCAGGCTCTTTATGATGTGTTGATTGCAACACGAAAGAACTAGAGCTATCATTCTCTCTCCCCCCTCCCCCATGGTTGTTGTGGATATTGTATCGTTTGTTCGCTATTTTTGCGTTATATATATATATATATATATATATATATATATATATATATATATATATATATATATATATATATATATATATATATATATATATATATATATATATATATATATATATATATATATATATATATATATATATATATATATATATATATATATATATATATATATATATATATATATATATATATATAAATATATATATATATATATATATATATATATATATATATATATATATATATATATATATATATATATATATATATATATATATATATATATATATATATATATATAACGTTTTTCCCGTATACTGCCACTGTTTACCTTATCAACCTAAAAAGTGAACAAGGTCCATGGGGAGAGACTGACTGACTGACTTGACTGATTTGACTGACTTGAGTGACTTAGTGACTGACTTACTGACTTACGTACTGACATACAGCGCCAGGGGAATGAGAGGAGTATGGTAACCGAGTTTGAAGTTAGGAAAGGGAGAGAACCTTCAGTTCGTGTACTCAGAAGTCCTTCAGCAACATCAAGGTTCCCATCTCGATGTGCTGACCTCTCTATATAAACCTCCGTCAGACCGTGCCGTTTCCATATACAGATTTAAATCAAATGAATGGAGAATTTCACGCTCTTTTCAGGCAGATAATGAGTCTGCTGAAGAAGGTAAAATGACGGAGGTTCGAGGCTGCACAGTTCCTTGTGTTGAACGATCCATACGGGTTTTGGGTCCCATACACACTATTCTAAGATGTGAGGGTGAGGATTAGGTGGGGGATTTACTGAGAAAGTGGGGAGTTGATTGTGCCAGGAAGAAAAGGGTAGAGGGGATTAGCAAGGGAGTTGGGGATTAGAGAGGGGTGGAGGACGGGAGGGAATTATGGGTGGAAATAGACTGAATGGGACGAGAGGGGATTGAAGAGGTATGGGGGAGTTGGATGAGGTTGAAAGATTGGAAGAATAGGAAGGGATTGGAGGAGAGGGGTAATGGAGGATGTAGGAGGGGGTAGGAGGGGGTAGGAGGGGGTAGGAGGGGGTAGGAGGGGGTAGGACTGGATTAAATTGTAGAGAGGGGATTGGAAGAAAGAGAGATAATGGCAAGGAAGTGGTTAGTGACTCTGGCTTTCTTAATAACATTAGGAACATGAATAGACGTAACCCAACTACTGAATACTTCCAGCAGGTACTGGAGTGTCTTAGTATAACATTCCAGCAGGTACTGGAGTGTCTTAGACAGTATAACATTCCAGCAGGTACTGGAGTGTCTTAGACAGTATAATATTCCATCAGGTACTGGAGTGTCTTAGTATAACATTCCAGCAGGTACTGGAGTGTCTTACACAGTATAACATTCCAGCAAGTACTGGAGTTACACAGTATAACATTCCAGCTGGTACTGGAGTTATATAGCATAACATTCCAGCAAATACTGGAGTTACACAGTATAACATTCCAGCAAGTACTGGAGTTACACAGTATAACATTCCAGCAGGTACTGGAGTTACACAGTATAACATTCCAGCAGGTACTGGAGTTACACAGTATAACATTCCAGCAAGTACTGGAGTTACACAGTATAACATTCCAGCAGGTACTGGAGTTACACAGTATAACATTCCAGCAAGTACTGGAGTTACACAGTATAACATTCCAGCAAGTACTGGAGTTACACAGTATAACATTCCAGCAAGTACTGGAGTTACACAGTATAACATTCCAGCAAGTACTGGAGTTACACAGTATAACATTCCAGCAGGTACTGGAGTGTCTTCCACATCTATTTATCCTGAATTCGACCCACAACAGTGGGCCGACACACAGATACCCATTTTTACTGCTAGTTAACAAGGTGCAGCATGGATAAGTATACTTTCCTGTTTCTTTTTCTAGGCCAGAAAATTTAAACGGGAACTTTGCTATTATGATATGAATACTGTCACTAGTGAGCTGTTTAACATCTCGACTCACGGAGTGAAGAGTTTTGAGAGTAGCTATCATAGGATTATTGTGGGTAGATGAGGGCGTGGTGGGAATAACAGAAGATTGTGGGGGGGGTGTAGATGATGGGTGTGGCAAGGTGTTTTTCTAGTCGGGTTTAGATAGATTATGTGGGTGTGGTGGGAGTGCAGGAACAAGGATTAGTGGACGGGGGTGTAGACGAGGTTAGAGGTGACGGGGAGGAATCAGTAGATAGATGGAGGACATAGATGTTGTACATGTTTGGTCAGGGTAGGAAAAGAGATGCTAGTAAAGGACTAAAACGCACAACACCGTGACTGGAACAATACACAAATAACCTGCACATAGGAGAGAGGAGCTTACGACGACGTTTCGGTCCGGCTAGGAACATGCTAGTGTATGGGTTGGTGGTGTTGAGTTTTAATAATAATAATAATAATAATAATGATAATAATAATAATAATAATAATAATAATAATAATAATAATAATAATAATAATAATAATAATAATAATAATAATAATAATAATAATAATCCTTATTTCTACAAGTACATGATACAATTTATGCCGACTTAACTGACATCAATGACATACTAAATAGAAAAACCCCTGGCAATGCAGAGCATTTCGGACAATTTAGGTTAATCATGTTTCCAGGATGCGATAAATGCCAGTCAGCTAACACCCAGGTATATGTTTTATTGACAGGTGAACAGGGACAGAAGGTGTCTTAAGGAAACACACCAAATATTTTCACTCGTACCAGGGATCGAACTACAGTGTGAGAGCTGAGCGCACTATCAACCGAACAACGGGACAATTCCTAACAAAACTGGAACCACCAACACAGTGCTACTATTTTACAAGAGAACTAGCGTTTGTTCCCACAATGTAATTAAGTTTCACCGTCATATTCCTTCACACAGGATGAGTTACATTATGTAATGAAATATATCTGATTGAGCTGGGAGACTTTAAGACGTTGAGAACATCGTCTAGCATTCAAATCTGCGTTTAGCAGCTTAAATATCAACTTCAAAGGTTTTGCTCCAGGAGAGCTGGAGTTCCTATTACGTGAGGTGTTGGGGTGTGTCTTGGGGTCTTTTAGTGTGTGTGTGGAAGGGTGGGTGGTAGGTGTTTAATGGGTGGGTGGTGGGACGGGGATGGGGATAGTGTTACCATGACTTCCGTCACACCTATCTTTTCTTTGTCTCAGGTGTCTTTGTTAGCGTGTTCCCGGGTGTCAGCGTGAGGCCAGCCCTCACGGTCACCTGTGTGTGTGTGTGTGTGTGTGTGTGTGTGTGTGTGTGTGTGTGTGTGTGTGTGTGTGTATGCGTGTGTGTGTGTGTCCGCGAGCGTGTGTATGATTATCTATTTCTAATTGTCTAATTAAAGCTACAGGAGCAAAAATATTCACACATCGTCTTGTTCTCGGTAATTAATTCACATATTTTTCACTAAATTCCAGTCGTTGTAGCACTTGCTACTTTTTTTTTTTTTTTAGCTATTCCCTTGGTCGACTAAACTTTAAGAGGAAAAACTCTGTAATATCCCTTAGACTCCACTTTTTCTTCCGTTGATATTTGCGGCCTCTTGTTATCCCTGCTGCGAGTACCTCAAAAAAAATTGTCTCCTGTTTCACATCCTTTCATAATCCTGTTTGTGGTTATGTTTTATTTTTCCTGTTATCAGTCACTGTATTGTGTTCCTATTATCAGTCACTCTCTTCAGTGTTTTTCTGCTATCAGTCACTGTCTTCAGTGTTTTCCTGCTATCAGTCACTGTCATCAGTGTTTTCCTGCTATCAGTCACTGTCTTCAGTGTTTTCCTGCTATCAGTCACTGTCATCAGTGTTTTCCTGCTATCAGTCACTGTCATCAGTGTTTTCCTGCTATCAGTCACTGTCTTCAGTATTTTCCTGCTATCAGCCAATATATTCAGTATTTTCCTGCTATCAGTCACTGTCATCAGCTTTTTCCTGCTATCAGTCACTGTCTTCAGCGTTTTCCTGCTATCAGTCACTGGCTACAGTGTTTTCCTGCTATCAGTCAGTCATCAGCGTTTTCCTGCTATCAGTCAGTCATCAGCGTTTTCCTGCTATCAGTCACTGTCTTCAGTATTTTCCTGCTATCAGTCACTGTCATCAGCGTTTTCCTGCTATCAGTCACTGTCTTCAGCGTTTTCCTGCTATCAGTCACTGGCTTCAGTGTTTTCCTGATATCAGTCAGTCATCAGGGTTTTCCTGCTATCAGTCACTGTCTTCAGTATTTTCCTGCTATCAGTCACTGTCATCAGCGTTTTCCTGCTATCAGTCACTGTCTTCAGTATTTTCCTGCTATCAGTCACTGTCATCAGCGTTTTCCTGCTATCAGTCACTGTCTTCAGTATTTTCCTGCTATCAGTCACTGTCATCAGCGTTTTCCTGCTATCAGTCACTGGCTTCAGTGTTTTCCTGCTATCAGTCAGTCATCAGCGTTTTCCTGCTATCAGTCACTGTCTTCAGTATTTTCCTGCTATCAGTCACTGTCTTCAGCGTTTTCCTGCTATCAGTCACTGTCTTCAGTATTTTCCTGCTATCAGCCAATATATTCAGCATTTTCCTGCTATCAGTCACTGTCATCAGCGTTTTCCTGCTATCAGTCACTGTCATCAGCGTTTTCCTGCTATCAGTCACTGTCTTCAGTATTTTCCTGCTATCAGTCACTGTCATCAGCTTTTTCCTGCTATCAGTCACTGTCATCAGCGTTTTCCTGCTATTAGTCACTGTCTTCAGTATTTTCCTGCTATCAGTCACTGTCATCAGCTTTTTCCTGCTATCAGTCACTGTCTTCAGTATTTTCCTGCTGTCAGTCACTGTCATCAGCTTTTTCCTGCTATCAGTCACTGTCATCAGCGTTTTCCTGCTATCAGTCACTGTCATCAGCGTTTTCCTGCTATCAGTCACTGGCTTCAGTGTTTTCCTGCTATCAGTCACTGTCATCAGCGTTTTCCTGCTATCAGTCACTGTCATCAGTATTTTCCTGCTATCAGTCACTGTCATCAGCGTTTTCCTGCTATCAGTCACTGTCATCAGCGTTTTCCTGCTATCAGTCACTGTCATCAGCGTTTTCCTGCTATCAGTCACTGTCATCAGTGTTTTCCTGCTATCAGTCACTGTCATCAGTGTTTTCCTGCTATCAGTCACTGTCTTCAGCGTTTTCCTGCTATCAGTCACTGTCATCAGTGTTTTCCTGCTATCAGTCACTGTCATCAGTGTTTTCCTGCTATCAGTCACTGTCTTCAGCGTTTTCCTGCTATCAGTCACTGTCATCAGCGTTTTCCTGCTATCAGTCACTGTCATCAGCGTTTTCCTGCTATCAGTCACTGTCATCAGTGTTTTCCTGCTATCAGTCACTGTCTTCAGCGTTTTCCTGCTATCAGTCACTGTCATCAGCGTTTTCCTGCTATCAGTCACTGTCATCAGTGTTTTCCTGCTATCAGTCACTGTCATCAGTGTTTTCCTGCTATCAGTCACTGTCATCAGTGTTTTCATCCTATCATCATAAATCATATATTTTTTTTTAAATAATAACCATTTTGCAGCTTTCGTTAGACCGTCTAATTAATCCAATCTTTTCTGTTCATAATGTTTGGCCATCACACACCCGCTGCATATTATATTTTTTACTAATATACTAATAAATGTGAACATTATTTATGGCATTTCACCGTCAAAATGTTTAAAAGTTATTTTATAATTTGTGAGTGTAGCCAACTTGACTTAAGAAATCGTAATGACACGGCCGGGATTGAACCCGCGGTCATAGAGTCTCAAAACTCCAGCCCGTCGCGTTAACCACTAGACCAGCTAGCCACAATAAGATTCATCCAACTAGGTATATTTCTACACCATAGGAAAGTTAGCACAGGCACCTCTGGGCTGGAGTTTTGAGACTCTATGACCGCGGGTTCAATCCCGGCCGGGGGTATGGTTTATTTGCAATCGTGTCATTACGATTTCTTAAGTCATGTTGACGGCAGTGAAGGGACTTGAGCTAGAGTTCGTCACGGCCACGCTAGCTGGAGATTCGTCTGTAAAAACTTGCATTTGTGGTCACAGAGGTGCCTGTGCTAACTTTCCTATGGTGTAGAAATATACCTAGTTGGATGAATCTTATTGTGGCTAGCTGGTCTAGTGGCTAACGCGACGGGCTGGAGTTTTGAGACTCTATGACCGCGGGTTCAATCCCGGCCGGGGGTATGGTTTGTGAGTGTAGCATTATACTTTGTCACAGTTCGTCTCATATGATCTTCCGGCGACAAATTTTATGCATGATCTGCAAAGTCCCTCTGCATGATGCACCATATTGTCACATTGTCTACATTTTTTACGTGGATGAATGTCTCATTCTCAGATTTCCATTACACGACATTTATATCTACATTACATTCCGTCGTCCATCTATCGCTCCGCTGTTCAGTTTGTTCAAGTCAGTCTCTTAAATTTTATACGTAATTTTATTCATTTTTACCTGAGATTTTTACATCATCAGCAAATATACTCATGTTGGTTTTTATTCCTTCCGAGTCATATATACTTAAATATGTAGCTATATATATATATATATATATATATATATATATATATATATATATATATATATATATATATATATATATATATATATATATATATATATATATATATAATGCTTTATTCCTTGTAGCAAGTCGTTCATTAAAAAAATTACTATTTAGTACAATATTATTGGGAGAAGTACAGATCCTTGTGGCACCCCACTGATGACGTCTCCCCACGTAAATATATTTCCTCCT
>NC_091370.1:6835283-6837783 GCF_038502225.1 Cherax quadricarinatus | reverse complement strand
ACCGAGGTAGGGTGACCAAAACAGATGAAACACTTTTACTATCATTCGTTCGATCACTGTCTTCCCAGAAGCATGCCGACATCAGAGTTCAGATGACCCTCCAGACTACAGCATCCCCATCCCTCCCTCCATCGGAATGCAGGCACGGTACATCTCGCCTCCAGGACCCAAGCCCGGCTAACCGTGAGCTACCTTGCTCACACTCCAACAGCACATCAAGTCATAAAAATACTACTTGCCTCCACTCGCATCTAACACCCTCACACAAGCCTATGGGAGATTGTTAAATATATATATATATATATATATATATATATATATATATATATATATATATATATATATATATATATATATATATATATATATATATATATATATATATTTTTTTTTTTTTTTTTTTTTTTTTTCAACAAGTCGGCCGTCTCCCACCGAGGCAGGGTGACCCAAAAAAGAAAGAAAATCCCCAAAAAGAAAATACTTTCATCATCATTCAACACTTTCACCACACTCGCACATTATCACTGTTTTTGCAGAGGTGCTCAGAAATACAACAGTCTAGAAGCATACACATATGAAGATACACAACATATCCCTCCAAACTGCCAATATCCCAAAACCCCTCCTTTAAAGTGCAGGCATTGTACTTCCCATTTCCAGGACTCAAGTCCGACTATATGAAAATAACCGGTTTCCCTGAATCCCTTCACTAAATATTACCCTGCTCACACTCCAACAGATCGTCAGGTCCCAAGTACCATTCGTCTCCATTCACTCCTATCTAACACGCTCATGCACGCTTGCTGGAAGTCCAAGCCCCTTGCCCACAAAACCTCCTTTACCCCCTCTCTCCAACCCTTTCGAGGACGACCCCTACCCCGCCTTCCTTCCCCTATAGATTTATATGCTTTCCATGTCATTCTACTTTGATCCATTCTCTCTAAATGACCAAACCACCTCAACAACCCCTCTTCTGCCCTCTGACTAATACTTTTATTAACTCCACACCTTCTCCTAATTTCCACACTCCGAATTTTCTGTAAAATATTTACACCACACATTGCCCTTAAACAGGACATCTCCACTGCCTCCAACCGTCTCCTCGCTACTGCATTTACCACCCAAGCTTCACACCCATATAAGAGTGTTGGTACTACTATACTTTCATACATTCCCTTCTTTGCCTCCATAGATAACGTTTTTTGACTCCACATATACCTCAAAGCACCACTCACCTTTTTTCCCTCATCAATTCTATGATTAACCTCATCCTTCATAAATCCATCCGCCGACACGTCAACTCCCAAGTATCTGAAAACATTCACTTCTTCCATACTCCTCCTCCCCAATTTGATATCCAATTTTTCTTTATCTAAATCATTTGACACCCTCATCACCTTACTCTTTTCTATGTTCACTTTCAACTTTCTACCTTTACACACATTCCCAAACTCATCCACTAACCTTTGCAATTTTTCTTTAGAATCTCCCATAAGCACAGTATCATCAGCAAAAAGTAACTGTGTCAATTCCCATTTTGAATTTGATTCCCCAAAATTTAATCCCACCCCTCTCCCGAACACCCTAGCATTTACTTCCTTTACAACCCCATCTATAAATATATTAAACAACCATGGTGACATTACACATCCCTGTCTAAGACCTACTTTTACCGGGAAGTAGTCTCCCTCTCTTCTACACACCCTAACCTGAGCCTCACTATCCTCATAAAAACTCTTTACAGCATTTAATAACTTACCACCTATTCCATATACTTGCAACATCTGCCACATTGCTCCTCTATCCACTCTATCATATGCCTTTTCTAAATCCATAAATGCAATAAAAACTTCCCTACCTTTATCTAAATACTGTTCACATATATGCTTCAATGTAAACACTTGATCTACACATCCCCTACCCACTCTGAAACCTCCTTGCTCATCCGCAATCCTACATTCTGTCTTACCTCTAATTCTTTCAATTATAACCCTACCATACACTTTTCCTGGTATACTCAATAAGCTTATTCCTCTATAATTTTTACAGTCTCTTTTGTCCCCTTTCCCTTTATATAAAGGGACTATACATGCTCTCCGCCAATCCCTAGGTACCTTCCCCTCTTTCATACATTTATTAAACAAAAGTACCAACCACTCCAACACTATATCCCCCCCTGCTTTTAACATTTCTGTCATGATCCCATCAGTTCCAGCTGCTTTACCCCCTTTCATTTTACGTAATGCCTCACGTACCTCCCCCACACTTACATTCTGCTCTTCTTCACTCCTAAAAGATGGTATACCTCCCTGACCAGTGCATGAAATTACTGCCTCTGTTTCTTCCTTAACATTTAAAAGTTCCTCAAAATATTCTCGCCATCTACCCAATACCTCCATCTCCCCATCTACTAACTCCCCTACTCTGTTTTTAACTGACAAATCCATATTTTCCCTAGGCTTTCTTAACTTGTTTAACTCACTCCAAAATTTTTTCTTAT